>NW_012109241.1:258994-277052 GCF_000951045.1 Mandrillus leucophaeus
CTGGGGAAGGACGGGAAGGGGTACGCTCGGGTGCCGTCAGGCTGTAGTCTGGGGGCCCCTCCTCTGTGTGGGGCGCGGCCTGGGACTCTCTCTGCCCTACAGGGGTGGGGGGAAGCCCTTTCCTGGCTGCAAGTCCCCGCCTTCAGGGCAGCCCACACCTGTCCTTTGAAAAGTCCCCTCAAAGAAAGCGTTTCACCTGTGGGGGCAGTAACAGGAGACGTGCGTCCTCGATTATCCCCAGGTGCCCTGCAGACCGGCAGGTCTAGTTGGCTTGTGGGGAAAAGATATCTCTTTGTACGGCAAAGGAAACTGAGGCATGTCCGCGGCGGCCTGCTTACCCTTTTGAAGGAACCAGCTCGTCCCTACCTTCGTCTTAGACGGAGGTGGCTGGAGGAGGGAGGTTTGGAGTTTGGAGGTTTGATGAAGTTTGGGAATGCGGCTCTCCCCCCAGGGTCCACTGTTCCCTCGCTTGGGAGTTGTCCTCTGTTCGCGATGTGTGTGAGGTCGCCACTGTGCGGCAGCGGTCAAGACCGAGAGGGAAATGGGGCCTCTCTTCAGCCGGCTGCCCAGGAGACATTTGACCAGACATGGGGAAGTCTGGCGAACCAGGGGAGCCAGAGCCTCCGCTGGCACGTCTGCTCAGAGCTTGAGTTCATGCTGGCAGAAGAGATAAACAACAGCATATTTTCTCCTTTTTGTTGGTCTGTCATTTGTTCTAGGGGGGAAAAAAACTGCTTGTGTAATCAAGAGTGTCCTGTGCACCCCCTAGTCTACCATAAGGAAGGATAATTGTTAGCTTGGAAATAGGGTTTTACCCACAACTGTCACTTTGCTCCCTGGTTAAAGGCCAAAGTGACGTGATGAGCAAACATCCTGGGGTGCATGTGGCCTTCTGAGAAAGCAGTAAGTTCCTTATGTATCCCTTTGATTATTGGTTTGGAGGACAGAGAGACTTCCTGTTACCACTGTCGCTGCAACTGTTTGGGGTGCCTTACTCTCCCAGTGACAGTTCAATTTACTGAAATGTGGGCTGGGCTGCCCATTTATTATACCATTCTTCTAGGAATAGGAGTAGGCAGGAGACAAGGTACTGGGCTGAGTTCGTGTACAGAGTTCTAGGGCTGCAGCCTAGCGGTGACAATTCCTTTCTGTTCAGGGGATTTCAGGTTTGACAACTTCTTTATCCTTTTCCCTGATTGCATTCTCTTTCACATTCAAGGAAGTAGATGATGGCAAAGGTTTCTGAACTTTTATTGTATATTTCTTAATTCTGAATTTTAGAGTACAGTTCATAACAGTTTATTTAGAGGTATTCTTAAGTTTGAAAATATTTGGGTATATTTTCATAACAATTTCAGATTGATGTGGCAGGGCTAATATCTTGATTGTGATTGAAGAAAATGTTCATGTAATCTCACAGTCATTTTAATGCCCATCTAATTGCAAAGACCAGCCCATTAAAAACTTTCATATTGATCAGGTAGACAGTTGTGATATCTTGTTTTCATTGGGATCAAGGGTTGTAACTATCTAAGTTGACCAGTTTAGCTGCCAAAATAACATGCACAAAAAAAGAAAGCTCTTCTCAGAAACCTTAAAAATCAATTTCTTTCAAACCTTCTCTCATGACCAACCCAGTTGACATATCTCTGCTTGGTACCATCTAATAGGAACACCTTTTTTTTTTGGAGGCAGAGTCTCACTCTGTCACTCATACTGGCGTGCAGTGGCATAATCATGGCTTACTGCAGCCTTGACCTCCTAGGCTTAGGTGACTCTCCCTTCTCAGCCTCTTGAGTAGCTGGGATCTCAGGCACGGGCAACCACACCCAGCTAGTTTCTGTATTTTCTGTAGAGACGAGGTTTTGCCATGTGGTTGGTCATGAGCTGGGCTCAAGCGATCCTCCTGCCTTGGCTTCCCCAAGTTCTGAGATTACAGATATGAGCCACCTCGCCAGGCTGGAACACCTCTTAAGGGTTGTGGAAAAGGCACTTTTAGTGACCAGCATTTAAGAAGACAAACAGCAACAATAACAAAAAAGGGCACAATTTCTTTTCTAATTACATGTGCGTTGTGATTTAAATACAGTCACACCCATCTCTATGAGTGTCAAGCCTAAGACTTTCTGAAAACACCTCTTAAACCTAATTAGTTGTTAGGGGGACTAATTCCACCTTGATTTTTTATTCTTGTCATAGAACCTTTAATACTGCCATTGTTTTAATGATAGAGACTTTTATATCAAACTTGTACTAGCCATAGTGTTTATTTTTTTGGAGGAAAGATTTAACGTCTATACCTTAGAATCTCGTAACTTGTTAATACAATAACAGAATTAAGGTATTAGAGTTTAATGAGAACACATAGTTTAAATTGCTGTTGGTGAAGTCTCAAGCGAGGAGCTGCTTCATTATTGTTGTTTGGTAATGGTACTGGTTTGATGACGATTACTCATTATTTTTGTTTCACTTCTGGTTATTGGTAATGGTTATTTGGTGTTTGTGTAAGAAAGATTTTCCCAATTGTAAATACAGTCTTTTTTTTTTTCTTTTTAATTGAGATGGGGTCTCACTCTTGTCACCCATGCTGGAGTGTCATGAAATGATCTCAGCTCAATTCACCTCGCCACCTGGGCTCAAGCAATCCTCTTACCTTAGCCTCCCAAGTACCTGGGACCACAGGTGTGCGTCACTATGCCCAGCTAATTTCTGTGTTTTTGGTGGAAACAGGGTTTTGCCATGTTGTCCAGGCTGGTCTCAAACTCCTTGAACTCAAGCGATCCTCCAGCCTCGGCATCCCAAAGTGCTGGGATTATGGGTGTGAGCCACCATGCCCAGCCTAAATCTTTTCATATACAAACAGACTCCTGGTTCTATCATAGGGAAGTATCTGATCAACTTCTTATTTTGTGATCAAAATAAGATCAACTTCTTATTTTATATTAGTTATGCAGTTTTTAAAAAAATTTTTTTTATTATTATTATACTTTAAGTTGTAGGGTACATGTGCATAACGTGCAGGTTTGTTACATATGCATACTTGTGCCATGTTGGTGCGCTGCACCAATCAACTCGTCAGCACCCATCAACTCGTCATTTACATCAGGTATAACTCCCAATGCAATCCCTCCCCCCTTCCCCCTCCCCATGATAGGCCCCAGTGTGTGATGTGCCCCTTCCCGAGTCCAAGTGATCTCATTGTTCAGTTCCCACCTATGAGTGAGAACATGTGGTGTTTGGTTTTAGTTATGCAGTTTTAAAATAGTAAAACTAATTTGGCTCTTAGTAGGGTATCCTATTATATCTCACATAAAAGTCATCTCAGGTAGGTAGGAATTGGCTTCATGTATTTAAAGACCTGTGCCCTCCCTGTTTCCAAGATTTAACAGCTGCCATGGTGAGGACAGCGGTCATATCTAATCCTGTTATGCCAGTCTTAGTTTAAACCCATTATCCTTTCTCTTCATTAAGACTGTCATGAAGTTCCTCCTTTGCTTTTCGTATGCAGGGTGAATATTCCACATTTGTATTGTATTTGGACCTATTAACATTCTGAAGTGAAGCTCAGCAGTTGGTTAAAAGAGTCCTGCATGTTTTTAAACAGTTTAATTTTTAAAGCATAAAATCTGCATTTTGGCTGGGCGTGGTGGCTCACTCCTGTAATCTCAGCACTTTGGGATGCAGAGGCGGGTGATCACCTGAGATCAGGAGTTAGAGACCAGCCTGACCAATATGGTGAAACCCCTTTTCTATTAAAACACAAAATTAGCTGGGCATGGTGGTGCATGCCTGTAATTCCAGCTACTTGAGAGACTGAGGCAGGAGAATCACTTGAACCTGGGAGACGGAGGTTGCAGTGAACCGAGATCGCACCACTGCGCTACAACCTGGGCAACAAGAGCGAAACTCCATCTCAAAAACAACAACAACCAAAAAACCCTGCATTTCCTCTGGAGTAAAACCAGATTTTTGAATCTGGTAATAAAACAAAAACTGTTTTTTCCTGCTTTCTACTAATAGAAAGTCTTTATTAACTTTACCGTACTGCTTTTGTTAGTGCAGGGACTAGAACTGGTAGTGAATGATAACTTAGTGGTAATGGGAGATCCTGAAGTCTCCTGAATCATCAAAGACAGGTCACATTGTGTTCAGTGCAGTTTTAGCCTTTTGAGCATGTTTTATTGTAAGGAATTCCTAAAAGCCAGCCACTCCTTGAAAGATGAGGTACCTGGTGATTTACTGCTGAGTCACTGACCGAGATTCTTTAAAAATGCAGTTTTCCCAGCCCCACTTCCTGGAGATTTTGATCGGGTGGGTAAGTGATGACCAGGGAACTACCTTTTATTTTTTCAATTTTATAATTTATTATTACTAGTATGAGGCCATACCCCATGGACCTTTTATTTTTGTTATTTTTATTTTATTTTATTTTATTTTGAGACGGAGTCTTGCTCTGTCACTCAGGCTGGAGTGCAGTGGCACGATCTCGGCCCACTGCAACCTCTGTCTCCTGGTTCAAGCATTCTCCTACCTCAGCCTTCGGAGTAGCTGGGATTACAGGCGCCCACCACCACACCCAGCTAATTTTTGCATTTTTAGTAGAGAGGGGTTTCACCACATTGGCCAGGCTGATCTTGAACTCCTGACCTCATGCGATCCGCCCACCTCAGCCTCCCAAAGTGCTGGGATTATAGATGTGAATCACTATGCCCAGCCTATGTGTTTATTTTTGAGACGGTCTCAGCTCTGTCATCCAGGCTGGAGTGCAGTGATATGATCTCGACTCACTGTAACCTCCACCTCCCAGGTTCAAGAGATTCGCTTGCCTCAGCCACCCAAGTAGCTGGGACCACAGATGCGTGTCACCACACCTGGCTAATTTTTGTATTTTTTGTAGAGATAGGATTTTACTGTGTTGACCAGGCTGGTCTCAAACTCTTGATCTCAGGTGATCTGCCTGCCTTGGCCTCCCAAAGTGTTGGGATTACAGGCGTGAGCCACTGCATCTGGCTGGAAGCTAGCTTAAATAAATCTCCCTTGCATCTAGTATTTTCAGAAAGCTCCCCAAGTTCTTTTTATTTATTTATTTTTTTGAGATGGAGTCTCGCTCTGTCACCCAGGCTAGAGTGCGTGGCATGATCTCGGCTCACCACAACCTGTGCCTCCTGGGTTCAAGTGATTCTCCTGCCTCCGTCTCCCAAGTAGCTGGGATTACAGGCACGTGCCACTGTGCCTGGCTAATTTTTGTATTTTTAGCAGAGGTGAAGTTTCACCCTGTTGGCCAGGCTGGTGTCAAACTCCTGACCTCAGGTGGTCTGCCTGCCTCGACCTCCCAAAGTGCTGGGATTACAGACTTGAGCCACTGAGCCACTGCGCCTGGTTTCTCAAGTGCTTTTAATGTGCAGTCAAGTTTGGGAACCACTGTTTTTTGCATGATAGTCTTTTTAAGGCTGGGGGGGCATTATCTCCTGTACATCAAGCCCCATGGAACTTTGAAACTTGGGGTTCACTTTTCTTCCCTTTTCTTTCTTTCTTTTTTTTTTTTTTTGTGACAGCTCTGTCACTCAGGCTGGAGTGCAGTGGTGTGATCTCGGCTCACTGCAACCTCTGCCTCCTGCATTCAAGCAGTTCTCCTGCCTCAGCCTCCCAAGTAGCTGGGACTACAGATGTGTGCCACCACATCCAGCTGATTTTTGTATTTTTAGTAGGGATGTGCTGGTCTCACACTACTGACCTCAAGTGATCTGCCCACCTCAGCCTCCCAAAGTGTTGGGATTACAGGCGTGAGCCACCGTGCCTGGTCCCCCTTTTCTTTTTTTAATTTTTAGATTGAAATGATTATGCACATTGAAATTCCTTATAAATTGGTAGTCCCTCTAATAGAATCATTATGCTATCCAGGATGTTTGATTTGCTAGAATAGCCCATTTCCCAGTCATGACAGATAACAAAGAGCTTTTATAACTTTTATGTAAATTACTTTACAGTGAGGCCCCCTCTGCTGTATTATCAGGAGTCATGAGGGAGGGTTTTTGGTGAAAGTAGCTTCCTTTATCTTATGAGTGGACAAATGAATGATAATGTGGAAACAACTAGAAGTCTGAATAGGTAGTTGAATCTAGTTATGATAATCAGTGTTGGACGGGAGAGATGCCTGGGAATTCTCTGTATGTCGGATTTTAGAATGAAGTCAGTTTGCCTGTTTTATTTCTACACAGCTGAAGCCTTTATTGAAAATAATAGGTGCTTAACAAATAGTTAATAAAATTTAGTCATCAGCCGTGTGTTGAGTTCATGGGAGGAAGAATAATTGCTGAAATATAGAACCATCTGATTTCAAACAGATTCAGGCACTAGATAGGTTAGGGAATAGACAAGCCTGGTTTTGAACTCTGACTCCCCCACTTCCTGGCTGTGCTACCTTAGGCAAATTACTTAACGTCTGTGAGCTTCATTTTTTTCATCTGCAAGATGAAAATACCTGGTAGGATTGTTATGTGGATTAAAAGGGGGAAAATATGCATAGGAGGATTAAAAGAGAGAAAAATATGTTTTTTGTACATTGTAGGCAACTCAATAAACGTCCCTTCTCCCACTTCCTCACACAATTTTTATTCTGTAGACTTAAGATGCTTTTCTAAATCCAGCTTTCTCTGTATCTTTTTCCAGGAATATTTACTCAGTCAGCTCTTTTAGAAAATGTATGAAAGAGTGAGGACTAAAGTTAAGAACCAGAGAATATGGGTAAGAAGAATGAGTCACAGGACAATTAGCAACACTTTAAACAATTTTTTAGAATGAGTGGAGTGTTGGCATGTACCCAGAGTTACTATCTACAGGAATAAATGAATAACATTACCCAAATTCTGCCATCTGTATTTGGACGGTAGCCCGGATTAGGCTAGGAGCCTTTGAGGGTGGCCCCATTAAGTAGCACCTGACATCCATTTCTTTCATTATCTTCTTTTCTCCCTTTTGGTCTTTGTTTCTCGTTCCTTCTCTCCTCCTTTTCCCTCTTTAAAGCTGCCCTTCCTTTCGACTTGCCAATCATCATCATAGACGCAGGCCCAGTCCCTGGAACTCGAGGCTAAAAGAGGTTTCTGGTTGCTAACACCTGTCTCCTAGCTAAATGAATAAGCTCTTTTGTGGGCAGGATGTTAAAAAAGCTGATTAGTACAATACCAGCTTAAAGGGCCTATTAATGATACAGCATATGTAAATCACAGTGATTTAAAGCCATTTTAGAGATGAATTTCTTATATATTTATTTTCTATATTGAAATATGATGTCAGTTGAATTTTTACATCTAAATCATGAATCTGTTTACTGCCTAATTTCTGTCACATTGATTGGGAATCATTTATATTCTAAAGAAGTTTCTACCCTTAGGGGCCTTTGTATTGTTTGGCAAATGTCTAACTAGTGTGTAATACAATTAAAGTTTTGTTCACTGCACTGCTGCCATAACTAGTTTAATTTCTGTTCCTTATATATTTCTGTTGGCAGCTGGAAAATTAAAGTACTAGATGTTCCATAAAACTGATTTTTTGAGGGGTGATTTTACTGTCAGTTGAATGGACTTAGGCCCCAGGGTACATTTTTCAAGATGTCTTATTCAACTTTCCTGTAATAGTCTCTCTCTCTTTATAGAATTAATGTATTAGACACATAATTGGCTGTTTAAGCATTCAGAAGAGACAATGTTTGACCTTTTACCCAGAGATTATTTTTTTCTACATCTCTTTTGAGGAAATGTGTGTTATTTTTGGAAACTCCTAAGTGTATTACAGTTACACTAGCACGTGAATTTTTGCAAAGACTAGAGAATGAACAACTCCCAAATCGTTCTATTCTTTTTAGATCATTGTATTTCCAACCTGATGTGAAAGTAGAAAGGCTGTGATGTGATGCCTGGTAAATCCGCCTCATAATTTTTCTGTATGTTTCACAGAAATGGCTTTAGCCTTCAGGAATTGAAGTTACTCTCAAGAAGACTTTATGTTTAATTACTCAAATCCACACTTAATTTCCTACAAGGTTCTTGGAGAGACATTCACTAGGCTGCTGATTTCATGGAGTTATGACCTACACAGGTTTTTATCTCTGTTAAAGCTACTAACCCCCCTTTGTTTTAGGTTGAAAAGTGACCTTGGTCTGGTAATTTCTTCATTGTCCTCTCCTCTAAAAAGACAGCAAAACCTTCTTGCTCTCTCAGCAGCGTTTTTCAGCTGCTACTACTGCCATGTGCTGAATTTGAATTTGAGCACACTTCGGTGTATGATTTTGTTGAGCTAATGTTATCTGACTTTTTAAAGCTGCTGCTGTGCAATGCTACAGTTAAACCTACATCTTCTGTTTTCATGTTCCCATGCCTTTTCTAGAATTGCAGATAAAAATATGTTTTCATTATCTCTGGGTTGTGGAGTGTTCCCTGGGACAGTCACTTGTTTCTACCAGTGGCTAGTTCTAAGAGTAGGGGAAATCCACATGGATCTGAACTACTTCCAGCCAGTATGATCTGCTGAAACGTTTTAACTGTCTTGATCCTTTTTAAAGAAATGATGCCTAGTCATCTTGAAACTTACAGGAAGTTAGGCCAAGTGGAGGCTCTGCTGGCTTCTGAGTGGTTAAATGCAACTTATTAGTAATCAACACCGTTGTTTATTTGCAGCTGCTGGATTATGTTAAAAGATTTGAAAGGAAAAAAAAGCTTTACTTAAGTAAATCGTGCATCCTCGTCTCCCACCTCACCCTCTTCTTGTTTTACTGTGCATTTGCTTTGGAAAATCTTTCCAGTCTTTGTACTGATCACATGTGTATAGTCTTAGGGCAATTGAATCAGTGTATTTTATCCTAAAACATACAAGAAACTATGTGCCCTACCCTCTGCATCTGCATTTTCTGCTAATCCTCCCATGCTTTTTTACTTTCGTAATGATTAAGATATCTGCCTGAGAAATAACCAAACTTCATCCTCTATCGACTTCCAACCCTCTTCTAGGTCTTGCGTCAGTAGATGCATAACCAATTGCAGTTGGGTTGGATTGTACCGTCTTCACTATGCTAATTATTATTTTATATGGTGTGGAAGATCAACCAGAGCATATGCTTTATTCTAAAATGCTGGGCAAAGGAATGTTCTAATTTGGGGAAAGAGGAAGGAGTGTTTTCTAGCCTTAGCAGGAGTAGGTCCGCTGAAATTCAGCTAGTTTGAGGAATCTGGATTTTTATCAAGGGGTGGAGAGGAACAGTTAGGGGCTAAAATTATGTGCAAGCAGGAGTGGGAAGGAATAATTTAGGAGATGAGGACTTTCCCAGTCCACAGTGGAAAATTCCTAATCTTTCACATTCTCTTATGTTTGTCTACTTACCATATACTGATGGAAGAGTTTGCATAATCATTCTATGCCAGAGCTAAAGTATACCTTAGCCATTGTTTACTGAGAGGGTGGGAAGAGGGATGTTAGAATATTCTCAGCTTGTCAAAGGGCATTCCACCTTCCTGTGTACCCTTGGCCATATGGTTGAATCTAGCACTTCAGATGATTCTGAATCATCGCCACCACTCCCATTGATCTAGTTCAGTGTTTCCCAACTCTGAAATGTTGACACAGTTAGAGACCAGCAGCTTGAGGAATAGTGACTGTGAACCCACCAATTAATGGGGGACATTAAAATGATAGTAGTTCTGCAGCTCCACCTCTAGATGATCTTCATCAGATTCCTGAATTGCATTTACTTGATAAAATCTTCTCCACAGCACATCAACATGTCTCTTGCACTACCCAAAAGCAGTATTAAAAAGGAAAATACGTTGGCAATTACTAACTAATTTGGTTTTTATTTGAGATACAGGCTATCTATAACTGCATTGTTATTTGTGGAAATGCTAGCACAAAGCAGACTGAAATCTTTCTCCTTATATTGTCATTTTAGAAGCAACACAAACAGGTCGGGCGATGGCTCACGCCTGTAATCCCAGCACTTTGGGAGGCTAAGGTGGGTGGATCACTTGGGTTCAGGAGTTTGAGATCAGCCTGGCCAGCAGGGTGAAACCCTCATCTCTACTAAAAATACAAAAATTTGCCAGGCATGGCATGGTAGTGCATGCCTGTAATCCCAGGAACACAAACATAAAAATAAGCCTCTAGTTTTATTTGGGAGGGATCGATATACCATATTCGAGTTCTGAATATCATGTCAGGAAAGCAGTTTTTGATGCCACTGGTTAAATGTTTGTGCGTTTTGATATACAGTTGATCCTTCCCTATCAAACATCACTTTTTTTTTTTTTTTTTTTGAGAGTCTCACTCTGTCACCCAGGCTGGAGTGCAGTGGTGCCATCTTGGCTCACTGCAACCTCTGCCTCCTGGATTCATGTGATTCTCCCATCTCAGCCTCCCGAGTAGCTGGGACCACAGATGCACGCCACCACATCCAGCTAATTTTTGTAATTTTTGTTGAGATGGAGTTTCATCATATTGGCCAGGCTGGTGTCGAACTCCTGACCTAAAGCGATCTGTCTGCCTCGGCCTCCCAAAGTGTTGGGATAAGTGCTGGGATTACAGGTGTGAGCCTCTGCACCTGGCCTATCACTTTTTAAGATGGGGAAAAATGGAGATTTGCTGTTATGTATATTACACATATTATGAAAGCATATTAAAATATGTTTTCTGGGCCGGGCGTGGTGGCTCATGCCTGTAATTCTGGCACTTTGGGAGGCCAAGGCAGGCAGATCACTTGAGTCCAGGAGATCAAGGCCAGCCTGGGCAACATAGCAAAACCTTGTCTCCAAAAAAATACATACAATTAGCCAGATGTGGTGGTGTGCGCCTGCAGTCTCAGCTACTCAGGAGTCTGAGCTGGGAGGATTGCTTGAGTCCAGGAGTTTGAGGTTATGAACTTTGGTTGCACAACTGTACTCTAGCGTGGGCAACAGAGTGAGACCCTGTCTCCAGAAAAAAATAATAAAAATCAAATAACTTCTTTATTGGAGATTACATACAAATTGTGACTTTTTTTTTTTCCTAAAGTCTTTGGTAAGCTTATATGCTTACTGCAATAGATCTTAAATTTTAGTATGGATCAAAAATCTCCTAGGTGCTCGTAAAAATTAGATTCCTGGTTCCTAGCCCAGTCCTACAGAATCAAAGTGTTTGGGATAGAGATGTGGGATTCTGATGTAGCTTATCTGCAGACCCCACTTGGAGAAAGAATTTCTGTGAGAAAGAACCACACATTAAAAAAAAAAAAAGATTGAGAATTGCTATTATTTTGCAGAGGAGGAATTTAAAGTGCAGAACAGTCAAGAGACTCAGACTTACCTAGGATATTCAGTTAGTTATTTGGCTCTTGCAAACCAGAAGTTAGGTTGGCTGACTACTGTGGATTGGCGCTCTTTCCATTAGATTATAGTCCGGAGTGTGCAATCTTTTGGCCTCCCTGGGCCACACTGAAAGAAGAATTGTCTTGGGCCACACATAAAATACACTGACACTAATGATAGCTGATGAAAGTTTATGAATTTGTGTTGGGCCCAGAGGCCGTGGGTTGATCAAGCTTGGATTATACCATGGTGCCTCCTTGCTGGTTTATCTGATTGCCTTTAAATCAGAAGCTATAAGATAATGAGGGCAAAAGTACTTTGATTCCTTCAGAACAATAATGACTGAATTGGCACTTCATAGTGTGAGAAGATTGTGCTTCTTAAACTATCTGTGGCGAAGGACCAGCTTTATAAGGGTTTCCCTCCACTCCTAATCTGTTGCCAACCAATAATTTTGTAAAGTACAAGAAAAATGAATCACCAGAAAAATCATGTGCTTGGATGTCACAGCAATGTCAAGTGCTGGAAAAGTTTCTAAATGCTTACTGTGATTTTCTGTGTTTACCTTGACATGAATGGGCCTCCAGCAGTCTGACACATACACACTTTGAATAGCATTATTCTAGGTGGTTCTTAGGACATCTTAGGAACTTGATATCAGAGGTCCTTGAACATTTTCTTCCTCATCCCACCTGTAACTCAAGCTACCATCTGATAACTCCCATTCCTACCTGGGGAGAGAAGTTTCATGACTTAGTGATTTCCTAGGTCAGAACCAAAGTTGATAATACTTAGGGATTAGTTAAGGAACATTTACCTTTAATATATTTAATTAGTTTTTTTTTTTTTTAAACTAGAACATTTATTGCATGACTGTTTGTTGAAATTCTGAAGATAAACTGGATGCCGCAGCAGCTACCCTCTTGGGTTTAGGCGGTGTTCTTTCACAGAATCCATGCCTGAATCTGCTGCATACAACTTTTAAGTGCCTCATTTGACCAGTTCCAGTGGTATTTTGTCTTTTAGCCTTGGCACTCCAGTTATACTTCCTCTTGTGCTTGGCAGCATAGCCACATTTGCCACAGGTCGACTTCTGAAGGTGTTAGGCCTTGTTGTGTCTTATTGTGACACTTTCCAAATGATGTTCCCTTCATCATCTTGTTTCTGTTACTGTTTTTATTATTATTATTATTATTTGAGACAGAGTTTCATTCTTGTTGCCCAGGGTGGAGTGCAATGGTGCCATTTTGGCTCACCACAACCTCCGCCTCCTGAGTTCAAGCAATTCTCCTGCCTCAGCCTCCTGAGTAGCTGGGATTATAGGCATGCACCACCATACCCGGCTAATTTTGTATTTTTAGTAGATGAGGTTTCTTCATGTTGGTCAGGCTGGTCCTGAACTCCCGAACTCAGGTGATCCACCCTCCTTGGCCTCCCAAAGTGCTGCAGTTACAGGCATGAGTCACCACGCTTGGCCTTTTTACTATTATTTTTAAAATTACTGCTCCTTGCAGAGCAGGGCTACCCTATAGGCAATGTGTCCACAGTAGCCAAGCTTTAGTATATTTAAGAATAAATTGAGGCCAGGCGTGGTGGCTCATGCCTATAATCCCAACACTTTGGGAAGCCTGAGGTGGGTGGATCACTTGAGGTCAGGAATTCGAGACCAGCCTGGCCAACATGGTGAAACTCCATCTCTACTAAAAACACAAAAATTAGCTGGTGTGGTGGCACGCGCCTGTAGTCCCAGCTACTCGAGAGGCTGAGGCGGGAGAATCCCTTCAACATAGGAGGCAGAGATTGCAGTGAGCCAAGATCATGCCACTGCACTCCAACCTGGGAGACCTGTCTCCAGAAAAAAAAAAAAAAAAAAGGATAAATTGATAGAATTTGCATTGGGTAGTTGTATTGGGAGGCATAGTCCCCTCTTTTGACTAAATACTGGAAAGGAGTTTCTAACTTCTTGGCCTGTAACTTAACTCAGAGTTGAGATGCTTAAGGATGGGAGACAGAAAATAAAATTTAGGGGTGTGCAATTTCTTTGAGACACTTTTGTGTTTGCTTTTTAGAAGCCTTTTGTGAATAGTCTACGAGGATGCATTATTAGTTTTTGTGGTTATAATGTCAAAATTAGTGTTGATTTGGAGCAGGTGGGCAAATCTCTCCATGCTTGCTTTTCGTTCTGGTTTAATTGCTTAGCTGGGTGAAATGTCAAACTTGATAGATTATTGGAGCTGTTATTTTGGTAGTTAAACAATAATGAAACTGTTTGAATGTTTTTGGAGAACACTGCTTCCTGTGTATGGACTTTGCACTGGAGAAAGTTTCAATTGTTCACAAGCAATACTGGTTAGAAAATGCAGCTTCTGTGGCTCCTAACACAGCTGTCTAAATTACTAGCTATATGGGGGCCTTTGGACAAGCACTGCTTAACACTTTTGGAAACAATTTGTTTCTGTTTCCAAAAATGTGGATGGTCGTTCCCTGAATAGTTGACAAAACTAGAAATGGGAGAAAGCTATTGCATGTGTCTAGGTTATGACAGTCAAGTGTTTTTTCTTTAAGCATCTCTAGAACAAATTTACCTTTTTAACTAAGGATGAGAGGTTTATGGAAATGTAGCAGCCCCCTGGGCCTTTCTTTCCTCCTTGATGACTATTCAGCAGGGTAGCATGTTGTTAGCTTGTGTGCCAGCTTACAGAGGGCTTGGGTTATTATAACCTTGATTAGGAAAGAGGGATGGGGAACAGGAGCGAGAGGATAGATGTTTTTGAAAGTCCCTCTGCCTGCTATGTGAAATCTTGAATTTTCACTTTGAACTTCACCGTTGTTTGGTGACAGATGTTATAAAACTGTCTTTACAAACAATCCTGTTTCCTATTAAAATTGTGTGTTGGGCACAGGAGCTAGGGAAGCAGTGGGCATGCTCAGCAGGATTTGTGTCCCTCATTCCACTGTGTCAGATGATGCTTTTTCTGAATGAAATTGTATGCATTCTTCAGTGGCAGTTAGGGGAAGTCTTCTTGTCTAAAAGTATGGGAGAATTTGTGTAAGACTTATCAAAAGTCTGGCACTTCTTTTGCTGTGTGATACTTCTCTTTGTGCCATAGTTTACCTTTATGAAAATTACCAACAGTTATTATGTGCTCTCCAGGTGCCAGGGACTTTGCTGTATTAACATGTTTAATCCTCCGAACCATCCTATGAGGTGTGTAGGTGTTATCTCTGTTCCACAGATGTGAAAATGCCGCACAGAGAAATTAAAGGGGGCCCAAAGCCACACAGTGTTGGAACTGAAGCATTCCAGCTGTAAATGTTGAGCTGTCAACTACTGGGTGGCAGCTGCCTCACACTCCATCAGGATGATTACCTTTTGAATAAGTCTTTACAAATATGTGGGCTGCAGAAGTAACCAGTCCAGAATGAATGCACTCTCACTGCAATTTTAGCTCAGCAAGCAGTGCCTGCTCTCAGAAACATCCAAAAACCACAGCAGTTAAGACAAATAAGTTGTGAAAGATATGGTTTCCAGGTAAGATATGTGACAGGCTTCTTACTGCAAATAGTTTTTCTTACAAAAGAAGAAGACTGGTGGGAGAGATGGTGGAAAAATGAAAACAATCCTTCTTCTATGATTCTCTGGGCCCATCTTCACAGGACTTCATATGTAGTGAAGGCAGAATATTTGCTTCAAGCCCAGATAACCAGCTTTTACTTTCTACACTGACTCAGGCTTCTTACTGAAAATGGTGTTTCACCATTATTCCACTAACATCACTTTTTAATTCTTAAATAGTTTTTTATTCATAAAACTATTCTTTTTTAATGGGCCTACTTGTGTGGAATACGATTTAAAAATGATATTAGCAGTACTTGTTAATTGGTTTATTAGTTTTAGTTTTGCTAGTGCTGAAGGATGTTTTATAGTTTATTCTAAAATTGTAAATGTTTTTGATATTTAAGTCAGTTTCCCTTAAAAGCACATTTGGCTAAATAAATAAAGCATTGGGTTAGAGAAGAGTTCACTGGTGGTTATTTTTTATTTTTATTTGTGTATGTGTGTGTGTGTTGGGGGTGGGGGTCTTCCTGTTTGTCAATAGGCCTTCCCAATGAATTGAATTCTCCATAAGATACATAGATGTTAGTGCCCCATAGGGCCTCATCTTGTAAGCGATGTTAGTGGAATAAATGGTGATATACCATTTTCAGTAAGAAGCCTGAGTCAGTGTGGAAAGTAAAAGCTGGTTATCTGTGCTTGAGACAAATATTCTGCCTTCACTACATATGAAGTCCTGTGAAGATGGGCCCAGAGAATCATAGAAGAAGGATTATTTTCATTTTTCCACCATCTCTCCCACCAGTCTTACTTCTTTAGTAAGAAAAACTATTTGCAGTAAGAAGCCTGTCACATATCTTACCTGGAAACCACATCTTTCACAACTTATTTGTCTAACTGCTGTGGTTTTTGGATGTTTCTGATAGCAGGCACTGTCTGCTGAGCTAAAATTGTAGTGAGAGTTCATTCATTCGGGACTGGTTACTTCTGCAGCCTTCTGGCCCATTGCTCATGGCTTTGGTGAGGCTTGATAAAAATATTGTGATGAATGGGGCACAGGTAGTGCCTAAATATATTTCAGGTAGTTGGGCCAACAACCAATCTATGCTTAAATAATCATCTCTCCTGCATAGTAGAGACTGCAAAAGAGTACGAAACATGCTATACTTTATAAACTTTTTACCTTTTTTAGTTCCCCATAGGGGCTGGACAGTTGACTGAATAATTGCACTTTTTTTTTTTTTGAGATGGAGTTTCACTCTTGTTGCTCAAGCTGGAGTGAAATGGCACGATCTCGGCTCACTGCAACTTCTGCCTCCCGGGTTCAAGCGATTCTCCTGCCTCAGCCTCCTAAGTAGCTGGGATTACAGATGCACGCTACCACGCCTGGCTAATTTTGTATTTTTAGTAGAGACGGGGTTTCTCCATATTGGTGAGGCTGGTCTTGAACTCTCAACCTCAGGTGATCCACCTGCCTCGGCCTCCCAAAGTGCTGGGATTACAGGCGTGAGCCACCACGCCCGGCCACTTTTTTTTTATACTTTATTTTTAGGTAATTAAAGATTCACAGGAAGTTGCAAATACACTACACAGTTCCCATGTACCCTTCACCCATTTTTCTCCCAGTGGTTATGCCTCATTTAACCATAGTACAATATCAAAACCAGGAAACTGACACAGTGCTCTGTGTGTGTGCGCTTGTGTGTGTGTGTGTAGTTTTGTGCCATTTTATCACATGTATGAATTTGTGTAACTCTTCAACCACCACAAAGATCCCCCTTGTGCTACTCCTTTATTATCACACATATCCTTTTTCCCTACTGTTCTAATCTCTGGCAAACAGTAATCTGTTTGGTATCTCTATAATTTTGTCATTTTAGAAATATGGAAATGGAATCATAACAATATGTGACCCAGTATGTGACCTTTTAAGACTGGGTTTTTTGTTTTTTACTTTTATACGCATAGAACAATTGGAACTTGTTTTTTATTTATTTATTTATTTATTTTTATTTATTTTTTCGAGACAGTGTCTGACTCTGCCGCCCAGGCTGGAGTGCAGTGGCGTGATCTCAGCTTACTGCAACCTCTGCTTCCTTAGCTCAAGCCATCCTCCCACTTCAGTCTCCTAAGTAGCTGGGACTACAGGTGCACGCCACCACACCCACCTAATTTTTGTATTTTTTGTAGAGACAGTTTCACCATGTTGCCCAGGCTGATCTTGAACTCCTGAGCTCAAGTGATTTGTCCGCCTCGGCCTCCCAAAATGCTGGTATTACAATTGTGAGCCACTGTGCCCAGCCTCGAATGTATTTTTTGTAGAGATGGGTCTCACTGTGTTTCCCAGGCTGGTCTTGAACCCAGCATTTTTCACTTAGTGTCACACCCTCCATCCAAGTTATTGTGTGGCAGCAATAGTTTGTTCCTTTTATCGCTGAGTAGTATTCCATGGTGTGTATGTACCACAGGCTGTTTAACTATTCACCTGAAGGGCATTTTAGTTGTTAGCAGTTTGGGGCTGTTACAGATGAAGCCATAATGAACATTTGTGTACAGGTGTTTGTATGGACCCAAGTTTTAATTTCTTTGGGCTAAGCATCCAGGAATGAAATTGCTGGTTCTTAAGGTAAGTGTATGTTCAGTTTTCCAAAGAAATTGCTAAACTATTTTTTTTTTTGAGACAGAGTCTCACTGACTCCTTTACCCAGGCTGGAGTGCAGTGGTGTGATCTCAGCTCACTGCAACCTCTGCCTCCTGGGTTCAAGCAATTCTCCTGCCTCGGCCTCCCAAGTAGCTGGGACTACAGGTGTGCACCACCACTACCAACCAAATTTTGTGTTTTTAGTAGAGATGGAGTTTCACCATGTTGGCCAGGCTGGTCTTGAACTCCTGACCTCAAGTGATCTGCCCATGATAGCCTCCCAAAGTGCTGGGATGACAGGTGTGAGCCACTGCACCAGGCCGAAATTGCTAAATTCTTTTCCAGAGTTGCTGTACCATTTTACAGTCTCACCAGCAGTATATGAAATCCAGTTTCTTTGCATCCTCACCAGCATTTGATATTGTCATCATTTTTAAATTTTTTTTTTTTTTTTTTTTGAGATGGAGTCTTGCTCTATAGCCCAGGCTGGAGTACAGTGGCATAATCTTGACTCACTGCAGCCTCTGCCTCCCA
>NW_012109241.1:278806-284419 GCF_000951045.1 Mandrillus leucophaeus
CCATGCTCATGGATAGGAGGAATCAATATTGTGAAAATGGCCATACTGCCCAAGGTAATCGATAGATTCAATGCCATCCCCATTAAGCTACCAATGACTTTCTTCACAGAATTGGAAAAAACTGCTTTAAAGTTCATATGGAACCAAAAAAGACCCTGCGTTGTCAAGACCATCCTAAGCCAAAAGAACAAAGCTGGAGGTATCACGCTACCTGACTTCAAACTATACTACAAGGCTACAGTAACCAAAACAACATGGTACTGGTACCAAGATAGATGATTTTTGAGTTGTATTTTTAGCTCTCTGGATGAATCTGCCTCCATACAGTGTCACAATGGTCTGCTGACTGGCTTTTTAACACCCCTGCCATGGTTTCCTTGACAGCAAGGCCCTAGATGAACTCTTTTTATCCAGCAATAGATAGCATAGCACTCCTAGTACAGTATTGCCCATAGACAAATAATACAATTTCAAAACTCTGAATTTCTTGTTAATTTTTTATACATTTGCCTCCATGACTGTAGCTTTAAATGTACTCAAAGTTTGGCTTCCAAAGGCCCTAAAACCTTTTTCAAATTGTTTTGGTTTATATTATCAAATGGTCTTAGGTACTTTATTTCTAATACGATTAACTTAAACTGCTCACACCTATAATCTCAGCACTTTGGGAGGTCGAGACAGGAGGATTGCTTGAGCCTAGGTGTTCGAGATCAGTCTGGGAAAGATATTGAGACCCCATCTCTACAAATAATGAAAGAATTAGCCAGGCATGGTGGCATGCACCAGTGATCTCAGCTACTCGTGAGGCTGAGGTGGGAGATTGCTTGAGCCAGGGTGGTCAAGGCTGCAGTGAGCTGTGATCACACCACTGCACTCCAGCCTGGGCAACAGAGTGAGAACCGTCTCAGAAAAACAAAACAAAACAAAACCAGCTGAAGTAGCATAAAACAGAAGTTAGACCCCCATTCCTACTAGGAATAACTGTTATTAAATGGTTTTAGACTTGTTAAGTATATGTGTGCATGCTTGCTCGCTCTTTTGCACGTGCGTGTTGTCTCTCTCCCTCTCTCGGTGTGTATGTGTGTATCTATCATATATATCTAAATATATATTCCCCCCTGCTGTTCACAGTGCTTTTTTTCAAATGGGTAGTGTATTATGGGACATTTTTTTAATGTGAGTTTTTTTAAGCATTTAGGACCTGGGATGGAGCTTTGGGTTCCTTTCTCCAACCCTTGTCTGTTCTGTTATAATAGAGGGATGAGAGAGGTACCTTTGAAAGACCTAAAGAAAATACGTTTTCTTCCTTGTTACAGGGGTTTGAGTTGAAATAAGGTTTTAGCTTTGTTTGTGAGTAAATCAGTAGAATACTGGATGTTAGGATGCATCTATGTACTTTATTATAAATAATGGAAGGCTGATTTTATGATGTGATCTCTTGCAGAACCTTGGGAGAAGTGGGAACTGTGAGCACAATAATCTTCAGAGAATGCACAGTCCTTTGGGTATTTGTCTACTCATCAGCTGCTTAGTCAGATGGAGTGTTTTCCTAAGTACTACTGAAGTGCACAGTTCAGTCTTTATTTTGAAATCTCTCCTTCTGCTTTCTCTCCTTCTTCCATTACTTTGATTACGTTGATGGGACATTCAAGCTGTGCAGTTGTATCCTTTTATTTCTATAGCCTGCAGAAACCAGGTTGAATATTAACTGTAGGTGAACAGGTAATCTTATCTACTTGGCTAGAAATCACTCTTCAAGATGAAACACGTGTTGACAAAGGCCCCCTAGACTTGGGGACATGAACAAAGGTAAGTTAATCTTGGGGCATTATTAGTGGAAACCAGGGTAGACATTTAGGAAGTTTGACTTATTGGAGACAGGGCATGTGTGTCAGGGAGACAGAGCATGTGAGTGTGTGTATTAGGAGAAGAGACGAATTCAGAGGTATATTTTGAATTCAGGTAATCTGCAGAGTTGAATTACAGAATCTTTTTTCTGAGAGTATGGTTACTGGGGCGAGGTAGTAATAGGACATGAGCCTGCTAAGTCACTTACATTATGAGGTATTAGAGTTTAGGTGATGGAATTTGATGACAGGGATCTTTTCCCTGCCCTTCTTCTGTATTGGCTGCTCAAGGAAAAAAACAAAAGCAAAACAAAAAAAACCTAAGAAATAGCCTTATATAGAAAATTATCTACCTATCAAATGGTTCAAAGGTTTCTGTTGCTGGGTTTCTGAAATGAGCTGCCCAAGATAGCAGTTTGGTCATGTTGCTAACTTCTTGCTGACTTCCTTTGTCCCAGTCTTGTCATCGGGTCCTCAGGCTGGGTCCTGACCCCTCTGGATTCTTTCCTGCATGCTTGCTACTTTTTCAATTACTAACGCAGGAACCTAGTATTTCATTGTGCCTGAGGTAGGCAGTTGCTAGCCTCTTGATATTGGATACCTTTTCTGAGCTATGAAGTATTATACCATAGTGGATAATAAAGTACTCACAATTGCATTATAGAATAGATTCTGGTAACTGTACCAGTGGGGACAGACTGGGTTAGCATGCCCTCATGCAACTGGGGGGTTGTTTTGCAGCAAAGTGCTGTGAAGCAGGTTGAGCCTCATGCAGTGCCAGTTCCTGTATCTAAATGTGAAAGTGGCTCGTTAAAGATTAAAGGGACTGCCTGGTCCTTCTGGCCCCAAGACGGAATGATCTCTGCCATGGTGACAGCCTCCATCTCCCAGGAGAGTCCATTTTATACAGCAGGTTTGTGCTTCCAAATGTTACAGTAAGCCTGCACTGGCTGATGCTCTGGCGATAAGTTGACATTTGGGCACTCTCAAGACATATGAGCTTTATAGCATCCCATGGTTTGAATTTCTGGACAAAACTGGCTCATCAGGAAGTCAGAAGCCTCTACTTTCAACCTGTTCCTTGGGGGAGGTTTTCGCCTTTGTTTTATTTGACTATTCTGTTGAGTCAAGTGAACTTTAATTTTTAGCCATAAAAATTCCATTAAGCCCCTTGTATTGCATCCAGGTGTGAAAATGTCTCAGTATAGCAAGACTGTGGGTGACAGGTGAAATCCTTAATGGTAGTTAGGATAATTGTCTCTGAAGGTTTGAAGAAAATAATGGTCCAACCAACAAAGTAAATATAGTTTGTTACATTTTTTGTGGTTCTTGTGGGTGAGGGGACTTATGTGTAGGACCTGCTCAGTGTGACTACTGTTCAGTCTTTGAAAAAACTGTTTTTCATTTTACTCTAAACAGTGCTTAGGGAACATAGCTGTGTCCTTTTTCTCAAAACATGATTCAAGACCCATCTGTGTCAGAATTGCTTGGAAGGCCGGGCACAGTGGCTCACACCTATAATCCCAGCACTTTGGGAGGCTGAGACAGGCAGATCACTTGAGGCCGGGAGTTCAAGACCAGCCTGGCCAACATGACGAAACTCCGTCTCTACTAAAAATACAAAAATTAGCCTGGCGTGGTGGTGCATAGTAATCCCACCTACTTGAGAGGCTGAGGCAGGAGAATTGCTTGAACCTGGAGGCGAAGGTTGCAGTGAGCCGAGAGATTGTGCCACATTGAGCTCCAACCTGGGCGACAGAATAAGACTCTTGTCTCAAAAAAAAAAAAAAAGGCTTGGAAGAGAGAGGTACTGATTAAAAATTCAGTTTTGACCGGGCATGATGACTCAAGCCTGTAATCCTAGCACTTTGGGAGGCTGAAGCAGGTGGATCAGCTGAGGTCAGGAGTTTGAGACCAGCCCGGCCAACATGGCGAAACCCTGTCTCTACTTAAAATACAAAAATTAGCCAGACATGGTGGCACACGCCTATAATCCTAGCTACTCGGGAGGCTAAGGAAGGAGAATTGCTTGAAGCTGGGAGGTGGAGGTTGCAGAGAGCTGAGATTGTGCCACTACTCTCCAGCCTGCGCGACGAGAGCGAGATTCTGTCTCAAAAAAAAAAAATTCAGTTTCTGCGGCCTCCCTCCATGTCTGCTAATTCAGAGTGTCTGAGGGACTGGGATGGGAAATGTTCGTTTTCAGTAAGCACCCCTGTTGATTCTTAAGTACCCCTAGAATTAATTGTTGAGTATCATAAAGTTTACTTCATTTTTCATGCTTAACTTCTGTGATTTATTAGATGATAAATGTTTGGTTGCCATCATATTGTTTTTCTTAAGTAGTATATTCTATAGTTAAAAAAAAAAAAAAAAGGAAAAAAGGTTGTAAGGTCCCTGAACACCAAAGATTAGAATTTGGCAGTCATTAATTATCAACAAGGTGAGACAGGCACTGGTTCCTGGAAATGTGCGTTTATCCATTCACCGACTTCTCAGTTAGAAAAAGGATGTGGACACAAGTAAGATTAATTTTGTTAAAAACAAGAAATGTGCAGTATCATTTAGGATGCTGGGGGTAGGGAAGTAAATAAAAGGGAGATGTTGAGAGGAAAGAGTGTGAAGTGAGAGTAAAGTAGTTTGTAAGCGATACAAAGTTTAAAATTTTAACTGAATTTTAAACTACCAAATCATATTTGAATATATGCTTGTTGTAAAAAAAATTTATATACTGAATTTTTGGGGGTAATTTGGACAAAGCTAAACATAGCTCTTTGATCTTTATTCCCATTACAGTTCTTTCCCCGCCATGTGCATCCTCCCAGATCTTCCGTATGTATTTGGTAATTTTCTATGGATTTGGAAGACTACAGAACCCTGAGAAATGAGTATTTCAATTTCTCTTTTGAAACCTGCTTACTGTTTATAATGTCAAGATCTATTGCAGAAAAGAAAGTAAATCTAGGATGTCAATGACATCACATATTTCTGTTCAAGTGCAACAGTGGGCAGGCACACATATGCACAATCATTAAATATCTGTTGGGACCACCCTATTAAAAAAAGTATAAATAGTTTTGGGTGCTAAGTTACTTGAGTTTTAAAATAACGTATTTTTTGTTTCTGTTGTTTTTTGTTTTGAGATAGAGTCTCCTTCTGTCGCCTGGGCTGAAGTGCAGAGGCGCAATCTCGGCTCTGCAACCTCCGTCTCCTGGGTTCAAGCAATTCTCCTGCCCCAGCCTCCCTTGTATTTGGGGTTAGAGGTGTATGCCACCATGCCTGGCTAATTTTAAAATAATGTATTGAAAAAACTTAATCAGAAAGTCACAGTTATTATTTCTTCCATAGCCTCATATTCTCATAATTTTCAGATAACCTCATAAAACCTCCAGTGCCTGAAACCACTAGTTCAAATAAGTACCTTTTTAAGCTCTAAAATGTAATCCTCAACCTTTCCAGTTTAAAAGGAGGAACTAGGCTGGAGTGTGGCCATAATTTGGGGAAGTTGGTTAAAACCGTATCAGAATCCCAAAGAGGGGAATGATAAGCTGCAGCAGCTCTGCTCACTTGCTCAATGGTGTTTCTCTTAGTCAAGTTAGGAGTTCCATGCCTTTGGCCTTCAGTCTGCTCTTCATATGGTTCGTATCTGTCTCCTGGGTATAGTACTGTCTGGATTTTCTCCCTCCCTCCCTCCCTCCCTCCTTCCCTCCTTCCCTTCCTTCCCTTCCTTCCTCCCTCCCTCCCTACTCTGCCTCCTGGGTTCAAATGA
>NW_012109241.1:288228-288762 GCF_000951045.1 Mandrillus leucophaeus
AAAAAAAAAAAAAAAAAAAAAGAAAAGAAAAAAGGAGAGAGAGTTTGAGACCATCCTGGCCAACATGTTGAAACCCTGTCTCTATTTAAAAAAAAAAAAAAAAAAAAAAAAAAAGCATGCCAGGCATGGTGGCCAGTGCCTGTGGTACCAGCTACTCGGCAGGCTGAGGAAAGAGAATTGCTTGAACCCAGGAGGCGGAGGTGTCAGTGAGCCGAGATTGTGCTGCTGAACTCCAGCCAAGGCACAGGAGACTCCATCTCAAAAATCTGTCAATCAGCCTAAGGGCTTAAAATTTTGTGTGTGAATACTTTTAGGCACCATCAGAGAGAGGGCCTGTACTCTTCAAACAGTACAGATACCACCATCTTCTGACATCTTACACACTGAAGACTTAGCATTTTGTCTGCATTGCCTCTAGGAATTTGAGTTTGTAACTCCTAGTTCAGACCCTTATCAAATGGCCACTCCACCATAAGTCTTACCTTGCTCCTATCTTCTCCATATTATTGCCTAAGTTATCTTTTTATTTTTTTA
>NW_012109241.1:290256-294050 GCF_000951045.1 Mandrillus leucophaeus
CCTTCCTTCCTTCCTTCCTTGACTGCAAACTCTGCCTCCTGGGTTCAAATGATTCTCCTGCCTCAGCCTCCCAAGTAGCTGGGATTACAGGCATGTGCCACCACACCCAGCTAATTTTGTATTTTTAGTAGAGGTGGGGATTTCTCCATGTTGGTCAGACTGGTCTTGAACTCCTGACCTCAGGTGATCCGCCCACCTCGGCCTCCCAAAGTGCTGCAATTATAGGTGTGAACCACCGTGCCCAGCCCTCTTTTTTATTTAAAGTTCACAAATATAGAACAGATCAGGACCTTTTCTAATCATTTTTTTTTTCTGAAGGAGGTTCCATGTTTGTCTGTACCTTGAGAGTTGTTTCATACTAGAATTTGTAACTTATCATCAACTGCAGAAATATTTTTTTAAAGTGTGGTTGAAGAGATAATGGTTGTCAGCTTCTGTAAAGATGTGTTTATCATTTGGAAAGGACTAATTAACATGTACTATAAGGAAACTTCTTTAAACAAAGCTGTTTTCTGAAAGGAAAACATTGAAAGGGAGGAAATAAAACAGGAAACATTTTATAATACCTTATAAAAGCTCAGCATGGCTATCCTACTGGAATAATGTAATTAAGGAGAATTAAGTGAGTTGGATAAATAACTTTTTAAAACTAGCCCCTTGAAAAGGAATAGTATTAAGTAGTATAGTTTTTAAACCCAAATTCTGTCTGCACGTACATTTTAATTAACCTAACATTATTGAATGACAAGCTGAGTTGGCAGCTACATCCAGAGTTCATGCCGTGTGAGACCTACCTCAAATGCCCTGCCAAGAAATAGCTGATGGTCGTGGGGAACTGTCATACATTTTAAGCAGGAAACAGAAGGATCTAATAGGAACTTTAGTTTCTCTCTTGTCAAATTAAAGCACACAGAAAGGAAGGACTTTGTCTTTTTTTTTTTTTTTAATGACACCAATGTCAATTCTAGCCTGTCAGGGCAAATTCAATAATTAATAGCTGATGATGAGCCAGTTATTCTAGAATTAATTTTTTTAAATAAGCAGGCTAATAAATGAGAATTGACATAAATTTAGGGATTTCTCTTTTCAGAGCAAGTATTAAGGTGATTTTCATAGACTTCTATATTCGCTATGCATCCAGTAGGTGTGATGGTGGATGATTTGGCTTTAGCATAGAGAATGTGGCAGCTGATTAAAAAAAAAATTCCAGTATGTCTATCTTAATGAGAGAACTTGAGTTGTCTAAAGAAATAGAGAGGTCAGAGGAGGCCTAGTGGGAAAAAAGAACAATGAGCCTGGTTAGAACTGACAAAAATTCACCCTAATGATTTGACTGGCTAATGATGACTGGGCAAGTTCCCTGAGTCCACTGACCCAGATGTTCTAATTTGTAAATGCAAAGTGACTTCTTTATCAGCCTCCTGGGGAAATCTTCAGAGCTGTGAACCTGCTATGTTCAGTAATCTTGCTGACCCCAGCCCCAGCCTGTTCTCAGATGGAATTTTAGAAACTGGCCACTGGAACTTTTTGGGTAAGGGCTCTGGAGGTGGCCAAATTACCAGCAGTGGGGGAATGAGGTTTACCTGCCCCCAGTAATCAGCACTTGATTTAAAACAATCAGTGGGGTGCCTCTTCTTTCCCAGGTTGCAGTTGATTGCGGTTGGTTCAGGCTGAGTTGTTTGGGAAATACAAGTTTTGCCCAGCATGAGTCAGCACTGTCCTGAGTAAACTCCCTGCTCTGTTGCAATCTTGCTTACCAAAGATACATCCCCAGGCGGCACCATTCACTTCGCATGAAAGCCACTGCTCTTGGTTCCTGCGATGATCTCATCTGAACATGGCTCCAACGACCTCAGCCACAGGAACTAGAGACAGCTTGCTTTCTCTCGTGGCAATGTTTTGAAACTGGCAAAACCGGGTAGCCTCAGACTGTTTTCTTAAATTTCATTAGCTAGATGAAGCTGCATTAGAAACTGGGAAAATCCTGTCTTCAGAAGTGAGTCAGGTTTTTTTTTTTTTTTTGAGACAGAGTTTCACTCTTGTTGCCCAGGCTGGAGTGCAATGGCGCGATCTCAGCTCACTGCAGCCTCCACCTCCTGGGTTGTGATTCTCCTGCCTTGGCCTCCCAAGTAGCTGGGATTATAGGTGTGTGCCACCATGCCCAGCTAATTTTGTATTTTTAGTAGAGACAGGCTTTCGCCGTGTTGGTCAGGCGGGTCTCGAACTCCGGAGCTCAGGTGACCCACCCTCCTCAGCCTCCCAAAGTGCTGGAATTACAGGTGTGAGCCACTGCACCCGGCCAGAAGTTTTCTTTCATTTGGGTTCTGGATGTGGCGTTAGGTCCAATTAAACCACTGATTATATAAATCTTAGAAAAGTAAAACGTTAGGTTTACAGCTTTATCCATCGTTTGCTCTTGTATTTTGTTTTTTTTTTGTGTCTTATGAGAAACACTTTAGTCAAACTAAGCCATTGTTAAAGGAAAAGAAGCGAAGGCATTTGGTTGCCTTCCTAATAACTAAATAGGAGTTGTAGAGAACACTGTCTTACCAGTGAGTTTGTTCCTGTATTCCTTTCTGAATTAATAGGAAGAACCTCCTCATTTCTAATTCTACTAGGCTGCTACCCTGTCTCCTTCCTGCTTTTCATCTCCAAACTTTTGAACCCTTCACCTAATCAGACTATGATATCTCTAGGTGGTCGTCACCTTCAAAATTACGTTTCTGCTCCTTATAATTCCAACAAATGCCCATGTTCTCTTTCACCTCAGACCGTAGCACATATAAGCCTTCTTTTACACACCTTCCCCAAGCTTAATCTGGCCAGCTGGTTTCAGCCTAGAAGTCACCTCTTCCACAAAGCCTCTTCTTACTTACCAGGGCTAGGTGAGTACTCAGGAGAACCTGGTATTTACTCCAATCATAGTATGTATTGAGAATCAGAGTCTGCTTTGTTAGAATTGTATCCATGGTACGTTGCACATAGTAGGTTCTCAGTAAGGGTAGAATGAGCAAGAGCCTGTACTGTACTTTCTCAACTCCGATCCTCTTGTCGACTCTTGTTTTTTTTTTTCCCCGAGATGGAGTTTTGCTCTGTCGCCCAGGCTGCAGTGCAGTGGCACGATCTCAACTCACTGCAACCTCTGCTTCCCAGGTTCAAGTGATTCTCCTGCCTTAGCCTCCTGAGTAGCTGGGACTACAGTCATGTGGCACCACGCCCAGCTAATTTTTGTATTTTTAGTAGAGACAGGGCTTCACCATGTTGGCCAGGATGGACTTGATCTCTTGACCTCGTGATCCACCTGCCTTGGCCTCCCAAAGTGCTGGGATTACAGGCATGAGCCACTGTGCCCAGCCCTATTCATTCTTTTTAGTTTCACATCTTTAAGTGTGCTAAACCCTGTTGATTTTATTGGAGTACTGTTTGATGTGTGGCTTTTCTTCATTCACACTGTCATTGCCTTAATTTACTAGAGGTCAAAACTGGACAATTAAAATCAGGCTGGGCATGGTGGCTCATACCTGTAATCACAGCACTTTGGGAGGCCGAGGTGGGTGAATAACCTGAGGTCAGGAGTTTGAGACCAGCCTGGCAAACATGGTGAAAACCCATCTCTACTAACAACAAAAAATTAGCTGGGCGTGGTGGCACCTGTAATCCCAGCTACTCAGGATGCTGAAGCAGGAGAATTGCTTGAACCCAGGAGGTGGAGGTTGCAGTGAGTGAGGATCACACCACTGTACTCCAGCCTGGGCAACAGTGAGACTCTATATCAAAAAAAAAAAAAAAAAAAA
>NW_012109241.1:294835-305327 GCF_000951045.1 Mandrillus leucophaeus
GTGTTAGCCAGGATGGTCTCGATCTTCTGACCTCGTGATCCGCCCGTCTCGGCCTCCCAAAGTGCTGGGATTACAGGCTTGAGCCACCGCGCCCGGCCCCTAAGTTATCTTTTAAAAGTCAACATCTAATCTTTTCATTTAAGGTGCCATTTGTTCTGTTTTCCACTTAGCTTGACTTCTAAAACCTTTCACAGTTGGATTCTTTCCTACATGTTGCTGTTAACCATCTTATCTCCCTCTCCCCTGGCCATTTCTCTCCTCTCCAGCTTCACTGAACTTCTCATTTTAACATTCCTTGGATATACCATGTCTTTTAGGACTCTGCCTTTTCCCAGTGGACTCTCCCTTCTCCAGCTGGCAAGATACTCATCCCTCAGGACACTTAGTTCATATATGCCTCTTCTCTGACTTCTCTGTCTTTTCTGACAGACAGCACTGTCTGTCTCTTCCACTAGACTGTTGAGTTCCTTGACTGAACTTGGTATCCCTGGACTAGAGCTTGACACCATCAGAGAGAGTGGCTGACCTGGATCTCCAGGGTCAAACCGTTATTCTGTGCAATATTAGAAAATCCATAAGCTTTTTTGTTAGATGGCATGGTTTTTTATTCCTATTTGATGAACGTGAGCCCATGGCTACTTACTTTGTATGTTACCTGCAACCGTCAAGTAATCATTCAAAGTTAATTTGAAGATTTAAAGGGCTTGCTGAGATCTAGTCCGACAGCATTACAACATTTTCATGGTGTTTTACAAAATTATTTCCCTCATATGGTTTTATTTGTGTTGGGTAGGCTTTATTTATTATCCCTATTTTACCAGTGATTATAAAGCTAGTCTGATACCAAAGCATACTTACTTTCAGGTAAGACTCAGAGAGAAAACATGGTTCTTACACTGCATTAAGCAACTGGTTTGTCTCTTAATATAGTAGTTAAATATACTCTATCAGGTTCCACAGAAATGGTGCTTTTGCTCGATAGGCACGTGCTAACGGTCTTGCCTTTTACAAGGCCACTTTATCATCAAGGTAGGAGAAGGAGGTGCTCAGAACCTGCCTGACCTATGGGAAGGACCTGGTTGTGGTTAGAGACCTTGACTGAAATTAATGGTGCGCCCACTCCAACCTCTCAAGTTTTTCTATTATACTTCAAATATCTGGAAGTTGTGAAAACCTGCTGCCCTAGTGGAGCGTCAAACCAGGCTGGTGAGTGAAAGCAGTCATCCCAAAATGGAGTAAGCTGAGTGTTAAGATTAGAAAACCTTTTATAGTTATAGTAAGTAATTAACTTTGTAGATCACTTCACAATTTTTGGAGTGCTAAAATGCCATATTTGGGACTATGAGAAATTCCATTATAGAAAGATGAACCATTAGAGCTAGGAAATAATCTCTGTTAGATATTGGCATGTGACATTCAATTTTGGTCCCCTCATACTTGAGAGGATAATTTAAATGATTAAAAGGTTGAAAAATAGGTCTTATCATTTTAAGTTTAAAAAAGGGGGGAAAGATTTTAGCCTGGAGAAGGAAAAGCTAAGGGAGAGCTTGATTATCATCTTCGAATACAAGAATAGTTTTTGCCAGGGGGATTTTTATTAATTATTCTTCATGAACTTCAAAGATTTAAGAGGAAATGGTCTTAAATTGAAGGAGGAGCAATTTTGATGAGTACGAGAAAGAGTTTTTTGATCATCAAAGTGGGGAAATGTTTGAATGACTGCCCAAGAGAGTGTTGAATTTCTGACTGTTTCAGTTGTCTATTGTGTGACAAATTACCCAAAGACTTTTGGTGGCATAACATGACAACCATTTTATTGCCTATGATTTTGTGGTTAGTAATTCGGGAAAGGAGGACATATTTTTTTTGCCCCATATGATGCTGATTGAGCTGTAGGATCCAAGATGGCTGCACAGGTCTATACCTCTGGAGCTGGCTGTTGGCTGGGATATCCTGGTTCTCTGTGAGTTCTTTTTCTTGGTCTCTCATCACTCATAAACCTGTATAGAATGGCCAGGCATGGTGGCTCATGCCTGTAATCTCAGCACTTTGGGAGGCCGAGGTGGGTGGATCACCTGAGGTCAGGAGTTCCAGACCAGCCTGACCAACATGGTGAAACCCCATCTCTACTGAAAATACAAAAATTTGCTAGGTGTGGTGGCGGGCACCTGTAATCCTACCTGCTTGGGAGGCTGAGGCAGAACAATCGTTTGAACCCGGGAGGCAGAGGTTGCAGTGAGCCAAGATTGTGCCATTGCACTCCAACCTGGGCGACAGATTGAGACCATCTCAAAAAAAAAAAAAAATTCTAGCTCGAGCTCCTTTTCATGGTGGCTGGGCCATAACAGAAGCTGCAGGATCTCTTAAGACCTAGGCCTGGCAGTCATACATCATCACTTTTGCCCAGATACAAGAGGACGGGACATTGACTTCACCTCTAAAGGATAGAGGGTAAAAATCACATTGCAAAAGAGCTTGCAGTGTGGTTTGGATTATTACTACCAATTTTATTTTATTTTTTGAAACAGAGTCTCACTCTGTCGCCCAGGCTGGAGTGCAGTGGTGCGATCTCAGCTCACTGCAACCTCTGCCTCCCGGTTTCAAGTGAGTCTCTTGCCACAGCCTCATGAGTAGCTGGGATTACAGTTGCGTGCCACCACGCCTGGCTAACTTCTGTATTTTTATTAGATATGGAGTTTTACCATGTTGGTAAGGCTGGTCCTGAACTCCTGACCTCATGATCTGCCCGCCTTGGCCTCCCAAAGTTCTGGGATTACAGGCGTGAGCCACCGCCCCTGGCCTACCACCAATTTTAGATACAGTTTACCACACTGACCATAGAGATTTTTCATGAGAGAATAATCAATACATGTTTATTAAATGGGTAGTTTGGGCATATGATTTACAAATTTGGCTGCATATAGAGTCATCTGGGAGCTTTTTACAAGCATAAGCTCCTAGGTACCAGACCAGTGACTCGGTATCTCCTGGGGGTGTTGTGTTGGCACATAAGAGACACTCTATGTCCTTTCTTTCAGGTAGCTATCAGTAAAATGAGTGTGGTGCGGGGGACAGATAGGTATAATACGTAAGGCAAGATGGTATGTATGTTGAGATAGATCTTATCTCTCCTGCTTCTAGGACTTGTTTGAATCATTTGTCTAGTATGCTCTTCCTTGCAGTCTGCCTAGGGTAAATTATATTTCATTAAATCAGCCCATCATTAGAACAGTGTTTCTTGATGCCTCTCATTTTTTTCTCATGGTTTCTGGCATTTTTCCTTCATTGCTTTTTTTTAGTTTATAATTCAATATTTATATGATTATATAATAGACAAAAATATATCTGCTTTGCTTTCGAGTATCTAACATAGTGTCTGCCTCGTAAAAGGCACTCAGTACTTGTTGAGTAAGTGGTTGAATGCATGAATGAATGAAGTGATATTTGAATTTAGTTATTTTTATTTATTTATTTATTTTTGAGACGGAGTCTGGCTCTGTCGCCCAGGCTGGAGTGCAGTGGCCGGATCTCAGCTCACTGCAAGCTCCGCCTCCCGAGTTCACGCCATTCTCCTGCTTCAGCCTCCCGAGTAGCTGGGACTACAGGCGCCCACCACCTCGCCCGGCTAGTTTTTTGTATTTTCTTAGTAGAGACGGGGTTTCACCAGGTTAGCCAGGAGGGTCTCGATCTCCTGACTTCGTGATCCGCCCGTCTCGGCCTCCCAAAGTGCTGGGATTACAGGCTTGAGCCACCGCGCCCGGCCGAATTTAGTTTTAAAGGTGATTGTAATTTTGGACAGGTGAAGCAAATGAAAGGGAAATTTATTGTTCTGAAGTGGAAACTGTGGGTCATATTGCTCATGTAATTTCAGAAAACTGGAGAAACTGGTTTGGGAAAAGATGAAAGCTTGGTTTTTTATATCTAGTATGCTAAATTTGAGGTATGGAGGTTTAGCAGGCATTGAGAAATGAGACATTTCTATATTAAATTTGAGATATGGAGGTTTAGCAGGCATTTAGAAATCTGAAGGGTAAGACTGATTCCAGATACTCACTTTTGGGAGTTACCTGACTGAAGAATATGAAATCTGTTCCTTTCACAAATACCTGGTAAGCTCCTACTGTGTGCCAGACAGCTATGTTATAGGGAAGGTGAACTGCAGTCTGAGAAGGAGCCAGTCTTGTGAAAAGAGCTAAGGAGAATGTTTCGGCCAGAAAAGGAACCCCAAGTTTGTAGGCCCTGGGGCAATAAATAATTTATAATTTTTGAGGAATTGAAAGAAGGTGACTGAGGACAGAGCGAGGTGAGTGAAGAGGGAGAGCTGCATGAGATAAAGTGGGAGAGGCAGGCAGAGCCCACATCACATGGGGACTTTGTGGGCTAGAGAGTGAGTTTAGCCTTCACTCAAAAGTGTGGTGGTGCTGAGCATGGTGGCTCACACCTGTAATCCTAGCACTTTGGGTGGCTGAGGTAGGTGGATCACCTGAGGTCAGGAGTTGGAGAACAGCCTGGCCAACGTGATAAAATCCCGTCTCTACTAAAAATACAAAAAATTTTAGCCAGGCATGGTGGCTCATGCCTGTAATCCCAGCTACTCAGGAGGCTGAGGCAGGAGAATTGCTGGAATTCGGGAGGTGGATGTTGCAGTGAGCCGAGATTGCACCATTGTACTCCAGCCTGGGTAACAAGAGCGAAAACTCTGTCTCAAAAAAAAAAAAGGTGGTGGGACACCATTGAAGGCTTAAAACAGAAAGTGACAAGCAGAGATTCTTTTTCTAAATAAAAGGATACCCTGGCTACTCTGTAGAGAATAGAGAGTCACAAAAAAGGGACCAGTAAGGAAGTGTTTGTCTCCCTTCTTGAGAAGGATCATGGCAGATAGGGCAGGTTATGGCAGTGGACATAGAACGGGATACTTGCAGGATGCATTTAAAAAGTAGAACCAGGCTGGGCGTGGTGGCTTACGCCTGTAACCCCAGCATTTTGGGAGGCTGAAGCGGACAGATCACCTGAGGTTGGGAGTTCGAGACCAGCCTGACCAACACGGAGAAACCCTGTCTCTACTAAAAATACAAAATTAGCTGGGTGTGGTGGTACATGCCCGTAATCCCAGCTACTGGGGAGGCTGAGGCAGGAGAATCACTTGAACCTGGGAGGCGAAGGTTGTGGTGAGCCGAGATCGTGCCACTGCACTCCAGCCTGGGCAACAGGCAAAACTTCGTCTCAAAAAAAAAGAAAAAAAAAGTGGAAGTAAAATTCACTAGAGAAGGAAAGGAAGGGGGAAGAGTAAGGAGTACAGAGCCCTGGGGCCTATGTAGGGGGCACAAGGAGGAACCAGGGAAGGAAAATAAGGGAGCAAGAGTGGTCATTGATGTCAAAGGTAAGTCAAGCTACTGCGCCTGCAGTGGGAGCCAATGTGGGAAAAGGAGCCTATAAGGAGAATTCAAGTGTATTGGGAGTAAGTGTGCTGCCTGATGTGTGGTAAGTCAATACCCAAGACATGAGGGTGGGGTTTAATTGTAGGGCTGCAGAATGAGGAGATGAGAGAGAACTGCAAATACATCCCCCTGAGGAGTTTGGAGCTAGGGTTTTTAAGGATTTTGGAGTGGGCTGGAGTGTGGTGATTGTTGGTTGACCAGAGAGAGAAAGGTGACGTAATGGGACCAGGAGATGAAAAAACTGTATTATGCTGATTTCGTTTCTCTCTGAGGGTCTTCAAACTGGTTGACATAAGCTGTTTTACCAGAATTCGGGATCTGAAAAATATGTCAAGCAATTTTTTAAAAAAAGCCTTATGCTTCTAAAGTCAGAGATCTTATCTTTAGAAACAGTAGGGATGCAAATGGTCAGTATCTAGTGCCGTGTGACTTACCATTACAAGGAAATGCGTCAAAGTCCAGCCTGATTAATGGGTTTTTTGATTTGTTTTGTTTTGCTTTGAGATGGAGTTTTGCTCTGTGGCCCAGGCTGGAGGGCAATGGCATGATCTTGGCTCACTGCAACTTCCGCCTCCTGGGTTCAAGTGATTCTCCTGCCTCAGCCTCCTGAGTAGTTGGGACTACAGGTGTGTGCCACCACACTCAGCTAATTTTGTATTTTTAGTAGAGATGGGTTTTTATCGTTTTGGCCAGGCTGGTCTTGAACTCCTGACCTCAGGTGATCCACCCACCTCAGCCTCCCAAAGTGCTGGGATTACAGGTGAGCCACTGCACCTGACCTAATGCTTAATTAAAGTTATATTTCTGTCCATAATTCTTGGTAACCGTCTGAGGACAGCTTCATAAGGAAGAATATGGGTAGGTTGTGGGTGTATGGGGCTGCAGGGAGATCATGAAGGTTGAGGATGTAGGAAAGAGCCACACATTTATCCATTAGAAGATCATTGGTGACCATGGAGAAAGGGCTTTCTGCAGAATGAAATTGAGTTTATGAATGAGTATGTGATGGAGAAGTGAAGGCAGAGTACCAGCTACTTTCTTAGGGAAGTTGGGAATTGAAGAAAAAGGAAGATCACAAAGAGTTTGCCTTGTACAAACTTCCATAGAGGAGCATGTGTGTAAAGGCAAGATTTTAAAAGCTGTTGTATCGGTATTTACTAAGCACCTACTCTAAGCCGGTCACTGTTCTAGTGTTAAGGATTTGTGTGAATGACCTCATTTAGGTACTTCATTTTACAGATGAGAAAAATGATGCTTAGGGAATTAATCACCTTGACAGGTCACACAGAAAGAAGACTGTGAGTTCTGTCTGACCCAGGCCCCATGCTCCTAAACCTTGCATGACACTGTTTTTTTGGAAAGTCCTATCAGGACATCAGCTAGAGATAAATGAAAGGTTTTTAGAGCCCAGTGATGGCTTAGCTCCAGCTGTATGAATTTGTTAGCAACCCAGTTAAATAAAGTCTTCTTATTTTTTTATAATAATCTGGCAGTTTAGGAATGGAGAGGTGGGGGAGGGGAAGGAAGGGGGGAAGAAAAGGATAGAATAAGAGTTCGGTAAATTAGAAAGGGGATTATTTTGTTGTTCATAAGTGTAATGATTGGATTTTCATGCACATGTATGAGATGTGCCTCCCTCAAGCTTTGTTACTACAAAGTCAGTGCATTACCCATCTGATGTGGGAAAAATAAATCAGAAAGAGGCCTCAGCTTGTGGAAATGGTGGAATGCAATGGCTTGTGTTGTTAAGCAAAATTGTGTTTTACAGTAAATATTTATTGTGGTTCTTTTGATGCAAGTTATATTGGGATATGGAGGAAAATGCAAAAATGGATAAGATGGGATATTGGACCTCTATACGGTTAGAGAGGAAGGTAAAGTGCTTCACTATAGTGCGTGATTGAAGGGTATGAGAGGAAGGTGGAGGAGAAGTATGGGAAAGTATTATACAAGTTAGGTAGGGCTGGCCAGGGTGATGCCAATCTAGCTTCTCAGGATGACACCTCAGGATTTTGGTCACTGTGTCGTCAGTCTAGTCTTGGGTCAGAAAATGTATTTTGTTGAGAACCTGGAAATAATTAGTCTTGAAGACAGGATTGTATTCAGACTTGAGTGATTGAGCTCAGAATGGAATGCCAATTTATTATTTTAGAATGAAGGATTCCTTTTCTGTTAAGAGGATTCTGGAATTTGTTAGGATAATTGCTTTTCAGTATCAAGAGATCTGGCAATCAAATTTAATAATATCAAGCTTGCTTGGTGAGCATGGATTTATAAGATAGAATGGCTTTTAGGGCAGAATACAGTTACAAAAAAGATTATTGATTGTTTCCCATAATACCTGGTATTGTATTAAGTACTTTGCATACAGTAGGGCATTTTATTCTCCCAGTGATCCTCCTGCAAAGTAGCCGCAATTATCTTCAATTTACAAATGAGGAAACCAAGACTCTCTTTAAGCTGATAAGATGCTGAACTGAGATTTGAACCAAGTCCCTCTGCCTCTAAGAGCCCATACCCCTATGTGCTACTTTATATGCTGTTCCCATCTAAGCTTCATGAAATAACCACCTTGTTCCACTGCGGAGATGTTGTGTCACCTCTCTCTAGTATTTCTCGGCCTTGGGCAGTTCTGGAGTCAAAATGCCCCTCCTTGTTTTTTCTAGATTTTTCCAGATTTCTTTGCTAATCTTTCTTAGATGTGGTCACATTCTTTGTTTAAATACCTGTGTATTCATATAGTCATCCAAGCCTTTTTGTTCTCTTCTTGCTTTTGGTTTGGAAGATATTCTCTCTTTGGAGGAACTTTACATATCTGTTCTCACTGATTTTGTGTTGATTTTGCTATCTTAATTTTATGGGTTAAGTTTTTGAGTTTCCTCTGGCTCCTAGTCTATCAACTCCTCCCTGTCCCCTTCCTCTTCCACTAGACTTAAATTCAGATACTAAAGCTAGTTTCTGAATACTCAGTCTGGCTCCAGTCCAGCTATCCAATTTAGACATGGCTCTCTGGATCACTAGCTATTGCCAGTTACTCACTGCTCCTGTATGTCCTTGATTTCCTACTTGAGTATCCTTGTTTCTGTTGTGCTTTTGGCTTGGAATGGCATTCTTCTCATGAAGGCTCCGTAGTCTGATCCCTCACTGGGAGTAATCACTTCTTCCTGAGTCTCATAGCAGAGAATTCTCTTTTATGTCTCATTTGTGGCACATTACACTTTCTGCCATCTATTATAGTTGTTTGTGTACGTACCTATCTCCTACTAGACCATGGCCTCACTGAGCAGATCTGTCTGGTTGACCTTTGTCTTTCCCCTAGTGTCTAGTTCAGTTCCTTCACATAGTGGGCATTCGATATCTATTGGGTGAATGAATGAATAACTGAACAGAATTTCAGATTTTTAAGTTTCTGATCATGGTTTATAGATTCCCTCCCTTTTTGCTTTTCTTCTTCCTTTCACATTTCCTTTTCTTTCTTTTCTATTAACCTGTGTTTTCCCTTGCACTGACTCACTGAACTTCTCTTTACCACTCCTTTTTTTTTTACCCAGATTTTGCCTCATTCTTTCCCCATTAGCAGTTACTGTGTGGGTGTGCCATATGCTGCTGGTCAGATTTTCTCCATCCTTTTGTGGCTCGAGTTCCTTCATGAATCGGATGAGCAGCATAAGAATTGACTGGTGATTACATTAAGATCTTAATAAAAGACCTTGTATAAAGAACAGGACTTAAAATTTGTCAGTGTATTGCTTTCAGGAGGGAAATTTTCCGATGCATGTTTCAAGTGAAAGGGAAAGGGAAAAAAATCTTTGGGTACTGGGGAGGTAGATCAGGGCATTTTATTCACAGTGTGGGATGTGGGATGTCAGAGGCATCTTATTTGACCAAAGAAATAATGCAGGAAGCCATAGAAACTTCTGCTAACCGTTAATATTGAATCCTCAATTTTTTTCTATAGCTGGAGAAAACATTAGAGATGAGTGTAGTTCAACCTTCCTGTTTTCCAGATGAGAAAACAGACCCAAAGAGGCTAAATGACTTGTTCATTAAACTGGGGTATTTGTTGCCGAGTGTTTACTTCTAGAACTGAATGTGGCCTAGGAAACCACCAAATCTTTGAAAGTAGTGGAAAGTTGCACTTGAAGTGGAGGCTTTAGGTGTCTAAAATTGAAGGCTTTTGCAATGCTGAAAAGTAGACTGTCCAGTTGGTAGCCGGTTGGATTTGAGGCAGTTTTCACCAAAGGGCGGTTTAGCTGTCTCAGTCACTCCCTTCTTGGAATCCGTTCATTCTGCATTTGAAAAGGGGGCTAACATTAAATTATTAAAACATTTTCAATTTTTCTTGCTCTTTTTTCCAGCCCTCATATTCCAAGTTTTGTTTCAGGGTTAATTTCTTTATCTCAGCACTATTTGTGTTAAGTTTTTATTGCTTAAGTCAGATGTCAGTACAAAGCATGGGAAATCCAGAAAGTGTCTTAGACACTCATGATTGGTTTTTGGTGCTTGTTAGGTGGATCTTTTACCTGACTCATATAATAATGTACTTTATTGTCACTGAAATACTGTCTAGTGAACCAGTTGGTGGCAGATATGAAAGGTTACCTATTTGTTGAAGGTCTAGGGTACAGCAATGGAAAGAGATCAGATAGCCCAAAACGGGAAGTCAAGTGCAAACAGGATGTGTTTGTCTACTGTAACTTGTATGCCTGTGTTTTGAAACTTGGTGCTGTTAAAAAGTTAAGACTTCTAATATTTGAGCTTGGCTGAAGAAGTCTCCATTTTGGGTTTGAAAAGAAGCTAACATAACTAGTCTTTACAGTCCTTGCCTTTATCCATATGCATGTCTTTCTTCTAGGGACCATTCTTTCTTCCTGGGCATGGTTGTTTTTCCTAGTTTATAACATACTGCATCCATATGATTTATAAAATGAAGCCACTGAATTGACTGCTGATGTTACTTTTGGTAGATATGGGATTCAGTCTGTGTTTGGCTATTTTTTAAAATAACAGTGGGAAATTTTAGCCTATAATTCACCATCCTTTTATTTTTTATT
>NW_012109241.1:305867-320584 GCF_000951045.1 Mandrillus leucophaeus
CCAGAGTGAGGTCTTGCTGTGTTGCCCAGGCTGCGAGCTGGTCTCAAAGTCTTGGCCTCAGGTGATTCTCCTTCCTTGGCCTCCCACAGTGCTGGGATTACAGGTGTGAGCTACCACATCTGGCTACCGCCTTCTATTTTTTAATTTTTATTTTTTGAGACTGAGGCTCCCTCTGTCACCCAGGCTAGAGTACAGTGGCCAGAGTGCAGTGGTGCGATCACAGTTCACTGCAGCCTTGATCTCCCAGGCTCAAGTGATCCTCCCACCTCAGCCACCCAGTAGCTGGGATTACGGGTATGAGCCACTACAACAGGCCCATTGTTTTGTTGTTGTTGTTGTTGTTGTTTTGGAGATGGAATCTCACTCTGTCACCTAGGCTGGAGTGCAATGGTGCGATCTCAGCTCTCTGCAACCTCCGCCTCCATGGCTCAAGCGATTCTCCTGCCTCAGCCTCCTGAGTGGCTGAGATTATAGGTGCCCACTACCAGCCCTGGCTAATTTTTGTATTTTTAGTAGAGACAGCGTTTCGCCATGTTGGCCAGGCTGGTCTTGAACTCCTGACCTCAAGTGATCAGTCCACCTCGGCCTCCGAAAGTGCTGGGATTATAGGCGTGAGCCACCACGCCTGGCCCATTCTTTTAAATAACAGTTTGCTTTTGTTGGTTTCCAGAATTTTTAGCCTAACTTTTGAGTGTTTTCTGAGCGTGGTTTACAAATGACTACCGGGTGTTTGTGAACTTTTTTTAAGTCTTTGAATTCAAACTTTCCTTGAGTACTGGAGGCTGCATCTAATGCTAGCTGCTGAATTGCTTCACCCCTTGGCAAGTCTCTGGAGAAGAGATTAAGTAAGTAATTTGCTTGGGGTCACTCAGCTGGTAAACAATCTCAGCAGCCCCTATTTCTGAACCCACCTCCCATTTCCCATTGCTTCCTACTGTGAAATGTGCTTTATTACGTTCATTAGAGGACTGGATTGGTTATAGGATAACCATCTGCTCAAGTCATCTCGGGATCTTTGTGGATTATCACAACCAGTTGAACCAGGTCCATTCTGCTGGTCTGATACTATAATGGGACAGATGAAGGTTTTGATAATGTGGGGTGTGTGTGTGTGTGTGTGTGTGTGCGCGCATTCTGTACTCTTGCCATATTGCAAAGAAAATCGTCTGTCTTTCCACTTTGTAATTCCAGGAGCAAAAAGTAGCAGCATATCTCAATGTGGATGTTCTAGTGACTGTGTGTGAAAGCAGTGAGAACAACATTCCTTTCTGCTATCAGCTCAGGTGTCTTTTTTCTTGACTCTATCAAAGAGTGGTGAAGATGAGGCATTTTGCACTTTGTTGTGGGATATAGGCCAATAGTAAAACCTGAAGATCAGGTTGAGCACAGGTGTTCCTGGCAAGGAGAGAATTTGGAGACGATACAAAGGTTTTTATGACACCAGGAAAACTAGAAATGTCTATTCATTTATGCTGCTTGGCATAGATACCGGGTAGATCACATCCTCCTGGCAGGAGCAGAAAACATTTCAGAAAGTCAGCATAATTTTCAGATTGAGATCAAACATCAAACCAAGCTAAAGGTCTGTGGGAAGAAGGGGGTGCTTAGTCTCAATTCATCCTGGATTTATCACCAAATCCTATCTGACTTCAGTTCAGTGCAAGCAATTACAGTGCACCAAGTGGAGACCAGAGGTGTATGTTCATTCTTTGAATTTGGCAGAGAAGGGTTGAGGAGCTAAGGGAGAAATTCTAAACTGGCTGGACTGCAGAGTTGTGGGTAGTAACAAACTCATTAGCAATGGGGTGGAATTGGGAAGAGATTTAACAGCCTGGGGCTGCAAGGAGGATAAACCACTCTGACCACCTCTGAGAAGTTTTTCAGGGAATTATATAATTAAGAACTGGTGGAAGAAGTATAGTCATTTAATTCTTAGAGGAGTGGTTTAAAAACTAAATTGAGCCTGATTAGAGGTATTGGCATACCTGCTTAATTAATTAATTAATTTTTGAGACGGATTCTCGCTCTGTCACCCAGGCTGGAGTGCTGTGGCGCCATCTCGGCTCACTGCAAGCTCTGTCTCCTGGGTTCATGCCATTCTCCTGCTTCAGCCTCCCGAATAGCTGGGACTACAGGTGCATGCCGCCACGCCCGGCTAATTTTTTGTATCTTTAGTAGAGATGGGGTTTCACCGTGTTAGCCAGGATGGTCTCAATCTCCTGACCTTGTGATCCACCTGCCTCAGCCTCCCAAAGTGCTGGGATTACAGGTATGAGCCATAGTGCCTGGCCCCTAAATTTTTAAAAAGCAGATAGAGGAATAGAGCTGATAAACATTGTCTTTTTAAAGAACCTTAATGGACTGGGCGCAGTGGTTCACCCCTATAATCCCAGCACTGTGGAAGGCCAAGGTAGTGGATTGCTTGAGGTCGGGAGTTTGAGACCAGCCTGGGCAATGTGGTGAAACCCCGTCTCTACTAAAACCACAAAAATTAGCCAGGCGTGATGGTGAGCGCCTGTAATCCCAGCTACTTGGAAGGCTGAGGCATGAGAATCGCTTGAGCCTGGGAGGCAGAGGCTGCAGTGAGCCAGGATCACGCCACTGCTTTCCAGCCTGGGTGACAGAGTGAGACTGTCTTTAAAAAAAAAAAAAAAAAAGCTGGGCATGGTGGTTTGTGCCTGTAATCCCAGCTACCCAGGAGGCTGAGGTTGGAGAGCACTTGAGCCCAGGAGGCAGAAGTTGCAGTGAGTGAGACCATGTCACTGCACTCCAGTCTGGGTGACAGAGGGATACCCTGTCTCAAAAATAAATAAAAAAGTTGGGAACCTTATTGGGCCTTTCTGTGTTAAAACAACAACAACAACAACAACAACAAAAATAACCTTAAAAAATACTTTGTTTAAATTATTTACAGCCAATTTCTGTTGAACACCCATTGTTTGCTGGACTCTGGGGTAAATGCTTTGACGTGCATTATTTTAATCCTTTCAATGATCTTTTCAATGTAGCAGGTTTTATTGTTTTGAGGAAATTAAAGGAGTTAACACCAGAATTCATTCTATACCATGGTACATTTGGCTGCAGTCATTTTTCTGCAGTCCACTTTGGAAAGATAAATTGCATAATTTTGAGCCTAGACAGAATTCCTGTCCTGAAGTGCTGTATTTTCTCAGTGCATTGGAGTGCCAGAAACCCCTTCACCTAGTCCCTGCCTTCATTTAAAAATAAAATCCTGGTTACCCATTAGTCAGTCATTGTGATAATATCTTGTGAAAGCAGCTTCTTTAGTAGAAGGTACAGAAGAGCTTATCTGGTAAATCCTGTTTCCTGCACCAGAGTAGTAGGGGGATCAGAGTCTCTTTATTCTTGATGAGCTTTGTCATCAGTTTCGATGGAAGAAGGATCCTGCTGTAATTAAACTGCAGGTCCATTTATTCTGTTTTCGGCGTTGTTAGAAGACTTTACTCTGAACTGCTTTGTTTCCTGATTGACTCGCCCTTTGGGGCAGAGTGCCTGGGTTGAAATGAAAGTGTAGGTTTCTCTGCTGCAGTGTTCAATCTGTCATCTCTCCTAAACTCCACACTAAGAAGCAGCCATTTAATTGGTCAGACCCCGGGGGTAATATTTTGGCACAGCTCCGTTGGTTAGAATTACTTTTCCCTGAACCTCATAGCAGATGCTGAGGTCCCTCTGCAGATATTTGTCATAGAATAGTTGAAACCAGGGAGTTTCTGAGAACATTTATAACTTGTGATTATTATGTATGTTTTTCAGTTGTTAACAGTTACCGCTTAAGAAAAAGAGCTCACTTATTGCTATTAGGAAGTGAAATCTCTCTCCTTTCCCCCTTATTCATATTATTATTTTAACAGTTTATGTTCCAAGACCCTCTGCTCTCTCGTTTCCTGTTAACATTTTGTTATATTTCTCCTACCTTGCTTGGGCTATGTAAGTCAGGAACAGCAGGCAAAGGTACACCCAGACCTGGGTGTGTCTGGTAGAGGTCGGTTTCTTTGATTTCTAGCGTGTCTTTATTTTACGTCTGCATTTGTTGTTTTCATGTTTATTTGTATTTACAGTTCGCATTGCAGCACCATTCCAATCCAAAACAACAGTCAAGGCATTGAAGCCTTCTGTGTCTTTTTAGTAAGAGATGGAAGTGATGGTCTTATTCCTCTTCCAGGCTCTCCTTTTCTGGCTTCGTCCTTCTATAATAACAATTTAAACCATTTTTATTTTCTTTTGTTTTTCAAGTAATCTCAGCAGACAAATAATTCTCTTCAGTCTTTCCTTCAAGGTATTGCTGTGGTTATATGTGTTTAAAATCCTTAATTTACTGATCATCCTGGAATCATAATTGTGCAGTTTCTGGCTTTTTTTTTTTTTTTTTTTTTGAGACAGAGTCTCACTCTGTCACCCAGGGTGGAGTGCCGTGGTACAATATTGGCTCACCGCAACCTCCGCCTCGCGAGTTCAAGCGATACTCCTGCTTCAGCCTCCCGAGTAGCTGGGACTACAGGCGTGCACCACCACATCCAGCTAATTTTTTGTATTTGTAGTAGAGATGGGGTTTCGCCATGTTGGCCAGGCTGGTCTCAAACTCCTGACCTCAGGTGATCCGCTGGCCTCAGCCTCCCAAAGTGCATTACAGGCGTTTACAGGCTCAGCGATTACAGGCGTGAGCCACCATGCCCTGCCAATTGTGCGATTTTAAGCATGAATTTCTGTCCTATTTTTTTTAAAAAAGCACTCTATTGCTGTTATTATTAGTTAATAATTCAACAAGTATGTGTTGATTACCTGGCATTAAGGCTGAGAATAAAGCTGTGAAATAGACTCACTCTTGTTTCCTGTTTCACTTTCCACACCCTAAATATAGAAGAAAAATAGTTTAAAAAGAATTATACAGGCTGGGCATGGTGGCTTATGCCTGTAATCCTAGGACTTTGGGAGGCTGAGGCGGGCAGATCACTTGAGGTCAGGAGTTCAAGACCAGCTTGGCTAACATAGTAAAACCCCATCTCTACTAAAAATATAAAAAATTAGCCAGGCATGGTGGCACGTGCCTATAATCCCAGCTACTCAGGAGGCTGAAGCATGAGAATTGCTTGAACTTGGGAGGTGGAGGTTGCAGTGAGCTGAGATCGTGCTACTGTACTTCAACCTGGGCGACAGAGCGAGACTCTGTCTCAAAAAAAGAAAAAAAAAAAGAATTATACAAATTGTTAGCCAGTTGATTAGATACAGTGCTGCTAGAATGCTCTTTCCCCCAGAATGTAATCATCATGAGATTCAAGGACCTTGCCTGTTGTTCCTCTTACATTCCCCAGAGGTACTGGAGATTCATGCTAAATAGTCTGATAAATCAATTCTGGTTATAAGGAAGTGTATAAGATTCTATGAAGCAAGGCATGGTGGCTCACACCTATAATTCCAACCCTTTGGGAGGCTGAGGTGGGAGGATCACTTGAGCCTGGGAGATTGAGGCTGCAGTGAGCTGTGATCACACCACTATGTCACCAGCCTGGGTGACAGAGTGAGACCTGTCTCAAAAGAAAAAAAAGAAAAAAAAAAAAAAAGATGTTATGAGAGCACAGACAGGATCAGGAAAGGTTTCCCTGAGGAAATAAATGATGTAAATAAATGATAGGTAAGGGAGGTGAGGTGGCAACAGTGCTCCACGCTGAGAGAATAGCTGAATAGCTGAATAGCTTGAGGGAGAGAGATTCCTAAAGCCAAAATAACCTTGGCGTTGGAAGAACTGAAAGAATAGGGTAGAGTAAGGAGTAAGGCCCTGAGCACTAAGGATTTGCTTTCATTATTATTTACTAGTTACCCAGTGACAATACTTATTTTATTTTTTTTTTGAGATGGAGTCTCACTCTGTCTCTCAGGCTGGAGTGCAGTGGTGCGATCTCGGGTCACTGCAACCTCCGCCTCCCAGGTTCAAGCAATTCTCCTGCCTCAGCCTCCATGTAGCTGGGATTACAGGCACCCATCACCGTGCCTGGCTAATTTTTGTCTTTTTAGTGGTGACGAGGTTTCACTGGGATTAAAGGCATGAGCCACCACACCCGGCTGACAACACTTATTAAAAGGAAGGTAGGCCAGGTGCACTGGCTCATTGCCTGTAATCCCAGCACTTTGGGAGGCCCAGGTAGGAGGATTGCTTGAGGCTAGGAGTTCAAAGACCAGTCTGGGTAACATAGTGAGGTCCTGTCTCTACAAAAAAAAAAAAAAAAAAAAAAAAAAAAATTTAGCTGGGCAAGGTGGTGGGCACTTGTAGTCCTAGCTACTCAGGATGCTGAGGTGGGACGATCGCTCAATGCTGCAGTTTGCTATGATGGTGCCACTGCACTCCAGGCTGGGTGACAGAGACTTGTCTCAATAAATGAATCAATGAAATAGAGCATTAGTTGCAGTTGAGACAAGTCAGAAACCCCTCCTCAACTGGAGCAAAGGTGAGTAAGAAGAGAAACTGAAATACACCTTAAATATCAAAGGCTTTATCTTTAGAAAGTTGGGGGTCTATATCACTAGTACCCTGAACTTGTAGAAACTAGAAATGCAGATGATTCATGGGATGTATAAATTAAAGTTCTATAGTCCCAGGAATGGCTTTTCTATGTATTATACTTTGTACAAGGTGCTTAAGGTACTTTTGAATCCTACGAAAATCAGACCATTTTAATTCTGAGTTTTGTAGGATTATTGTGTTAAATAAGACAACAGATGCAAACATAACAACTAACTTGGCACATTTTAGGTGTCTTGTACTGTTTATACTTTGTTATCTTCTGAGAAAGGACTTCAGGAACCCCAAGTTCTGAATAACTCCCCCAATTTTCCCCTTGTCTGCCATCTGAAATAATAGCACAGAAGATTATGTCATGTCTAAAGCTTCAATCCTTTATTAAAGTATGACTTGGGGACTGAAGGAAAGAGGAGACTCCAGTCCTTGTTGTCTTTGATGTTACTGACATGTCAGTGTGAATGGAGGCTCTGGAAGCTGGTTTGGAGAGAGGCAAAGGCAAACATTTAATCCTCATGAACCCATGCCTTATTATAATGATGGCTATTTACTGAATGTCTATTACTGCCCTCTGCTCTTGATGTAAGATTGAAAAGTCCAGTGAAGTTATGATCCCCCTTTATACTGAGCATCACCTCTATGTCCAGCCTGTGAGGTGTAGGAAATTTGTTCCTGTTACTCTGAAGCTCATAGTGGCAACTTACTCAAGCTCATTCATTTATTCAATGTTAGAGCCAGGATTTAAGGTTGGTCTGACTGATTTTAAAGCCAGAATAAAACATATTTGGGAACAGCCTTTTCCCCCCCACCTTTCTCTCCAACTGTTCTGTCTTCTTAAACTTTAGCCCTAAAATAAAATTCTTACCTAGGAAATATGCATGTATCCATTACCCATATCCAAAGGACTGCCTTGGAGGATAGAAAATGTCTGTTAGTATTTAAAGCTTTGGAAATGTTTTCCTCCCCTGAGTTCTGGCCTGTGAAATATTCCTTGTTTATGTCCAGCCCATGTACCATTTCAGCAGGGCTGTTTATCCTAATTCAGGCCTTGGGTTCTAAAGTTCTACCATATACATGTCTTCTCTGTGACTTAGGTATTCTGAATTCTTTTTTCTTTTCTTTTTTTTTCTTTTGAGATGGAGTCTCGTTGTGTCACCAGGCTGGAGTACAGTGATGTGATCTTGGCTCACTGCAACCTCTGCCTCCTGGGTTCAAGCAGTTATCCTGCCTTAGCCTCCTGAGTAGCTGGGACTGTGGGTGCATGCCACTACACCCAGCTAATTTTTTGTATTTTTAGTAGAGATGGGGTTTCACCATGTTGGTCAGACTGGTCTCGAACTCCTGGTCTCAGGTGATCCGCCCACCTTGGCCTCCCAAAGTGCTGGGATTACAGGTGTGAGCCACTGCACCTGTAATTATTTGTTTTAAAATAAATATCTCAGAAATAATCTCACTATCACAGAGAACATGCTTCATTGTCCCACCCCCAGCACATGAGACCAGTTAGTAGTATGGTTTACTCAGCAGGCTGCTTACTTACAAATGCAACAGTTGCCCTATTTTATGCTCATTGTGTTGTCACCAGCATTTTAAATCTTTACAAGTCAAGCTGGATACCTCAGGCAGGTTTACTGCAAAATTCCAGTAAACAGTTTCAAAGGATTTCAAGTTGCTTGCCAGACTAATTTATTTTAAAAGTAAGCAGCCTTCCAAGCTAAGAGATGATTTTAAATTTCAGGTGAGTTCTCAGGACATTGTGATTTTTAAAATTATGTTGTTGGTATAAATCAGCTGTGTCAGGGCCTGTCCCACCAAGGGCCTTGGGTGGTAAGAAACCCAAGCTTTGGGTGACCAGAGAGAGGAGAGAGACCTTGGGCTTTCCAGCCAGCAGGGTCTATGAAACATGTAGGTCATTGGCATTTTATTTTATTTTTTTGAGAGGGAGTCTCGCTCTTTTGCCCAGGCTGGAGTGCAGTGGTGCGATCTTGGCTCACTGCAACCTCTGCCTCGCAGGTTCAAGCGATACTTCTCCCTCAGCCTCCCGAGTAGCTGGGACCACAGGTGCTGGCCACCACACCACTAATTTTTGTGTTTTTAGTAGAGACGGGGTTTCACCATGTTGTCTAGGCTGGTCTTGAACTCCTGACCTCATGTGATCCGCCTGCCTTGGCTTCCCAGAGTGCTGGGATTGTAGGAGTGAGCCACCATCCCCAGCCATCATTTTAGAATTATACTTTTTAGCTGGGTGCAGTAAAAGAGAATCCTTTCTCAGCCTTCAGGTCTCATCTCAGGTATCACCTACATGAGGAGTCCTCCCCCATTTATACACACCAGCCCGGTGTGAAGAACCGAAAGGTAGTGACCTTTCGGTTCTTCACACACCAGCCCACTATGGCTTGAAGTTAGCAAGTGAGAAAAGTAGCATGGTATGAATTGGAGAAGTGGTCAGGGTCTTTAACCATGTAAGAAGTGATTATTTTTATTCTAAAATGCAATAAGAGTCCATGAAAGAACTTTTTTTTTTGAAGAGTTTTTAAACATTTTTATGTACAAAGAGTTAACATGGTTTCTTTCACTGGGTAGATGCCTTGGATAATCCATCCAAGGAAGATCACTTCTAGGGACAAGCAACGTTAAAGAGCTTTAAGTGTGTGTTTTGAGGGGAGGAGGGGAGTGGGTGATGCCTTGTGGAGAAATAGTTGGATAGAGGCAAGAATTAAAGCTAGGAAACCTGTTAAGAGGCTGTTCTTTTACCCAAGAAGCCATTCTAGACTCTGGAAATTCAGTGGAGCACAAAGTCCCTGCCGTCATGGGATTTCTAGTCCAGTTAGGTAAAGCAGTTAATAAGTAAGCAAATAATGTCAGCTAATACCAAATGTTATGGTGAAATTAGAAAATGACATTAAAAGGCTGGGTCTGGTAGCTTACGCCTGTAATCCCAGAGCTTTGGGAGGCTGAGGCAGGAGGATCCTTAAGAGTCCAGGAGTTCGAGCTTACAGTGAGCTGTGATCAAACCACTGCACTCCAGTGTGGAAAGAGACCCTATCTCTCACAAAAAAAAAAAAGAAAAAAAAAAGAAAAAAGAAAATTACATTAAAGCTGACGTTTGGATGACAAGAAGGAGCTAAACATAGGAAGTTCTAGGGAGACCAATCCAGGCAGAAGGAACAAACAACAAATCTAAAAGGCCTAAGGAGGGAAATGTGATTAATATATGAAAGACGATGATTTAGCCCATCAGCAGGGGCAGGGAAGATGAAGGTAGGAATTTGTGAATCTTTGATTTAAGAAAAGTGTTTTTAATTTTTTTTTTTACTTTTGTTTTTGAGAGAGAGTCTTGCTCTGTCACCCAGGCTGGAGTGCAGTGGCATGATCTCAGCTCACTGCAACCTCTGCATTCCAGGTTCAAGTGATTCTCCTATCTCAGCCTCCCAAGTAGCTGGGACTACAGGTGCCTGTCACCATGCCTGGCAGATTTTTTGTATTTTTAGTAGAGATGGGGTTTCACTATGTTGGCTAGGCTGGTCTTGAATTCCTGACCTCAGGTGATCCACCCACCTTGGCCTCCCGAAGTGCTGGGATTACAGGCCTGAGCCACTGCGCCCCGCCAAGAAAGGTATTTAAAGCAACCTGAGGTATGGGTGGAGAGGGAGGCCCAAGACAGCCTGGACACTCAGAACATTTAAGAACAAAGGGAGGGTTAAGAAGCAGCAAAAAGGCTTTGAGGTACGAGGAAAGCCACGGGTGCAGAGTGCTGGAAGCTAAGAGATGTTTAAAGGGGGAGAGTCACTTGTGTCCAGCATTGCTGAGAGATTAAGATGAGGATAGAGAAGTGTCAATTAGATCTGGCCACTTGGAATTCCTTGGTGATCTTGAAGAGATTAGGAATAGTGGTTGGCTCAAGATAGATTGGAGAAAGTTTAAGAGTGAATTAGAGGTTAAGAAAGTGGAGTCGGCCGGGCGTGGTGGCTCACACCTATAATCCCAGCACTTTGGGAGGCCGAGGTGGGCGGATCACCTGAGGTCGAGAGTTTGAGACCAGTCTGACCAACATGGAGAAACCCCCTCTCTACTAAAAATGCAAAATTAGCCAGGCATGGTGGTGTATGCCTGTAATCCCAGCGACTCGGGAGGCTGAGGCAGGAGAATTGCTTGAACCCGGGAGGCAGAAGTTTCGGTGAGCCGAGATCGTGCCATTGCACTCCAGCCTGGGCAACAAGAGTGAAACTCCGTCTCAAAAAAAAAAAAAAAAAAAAAAGTGGAGTCAAATATTTGGAGGAATTTGATTTCAGAGGAGATCATAGAAAAAGAGCTTTACTGGGGAGGGAGAGAATGCGTGGTCAAAATGGTTTTTTTTTCATTTTTTGGGTTTTTTTTTTTTTTTTACAAATTACAAATATTTGACTAGGTGCTTTAAAAAAATCTGTCATTGGCTGGGCGCGGTGGCTCACGCCTGTAATTCCAGCACTTTGGGAGGCCGAAGTGGGTGGATCACGAGGTCAGGAGATCGAGACCATCCTGCCCAACATGGTGAAACCCCATCTCTACTAAAAATACAAAAATTAGCTGGGCGTGGTGGTGCGTGCCTGTAATCCCAGCTACTCGGGAGGCTAAGGCACGAGAACTGCTTGAACCCAGCAGGCGGTTGCAGTGAGCCAAGATCACGCCACTGCACTCCAGCCTGGTGATGGAGCGAGACTGCGTCTCAAAAAAAGAAAAAAAAAAAAGAAAAAATCTGTCATATAGACCGGGTGCAGGGGCCGACGCCTGTAATCCTAGCACTTTGGGAGGCTGAGGTGGGTGAATTGCTTGAGCCCAGGAGTTCGAGATCAGCCTGGGCAGCTTGATGAAACCCCGTCTCGACAAAAAAATACAAAAAATCAGGTGTGGTGGTGCGCGCGCCTGTAGTCCCAGTGACTCGGCATGCTGTGGCAGGAGGATCAGGTAAGCCTGGGAGGTCCAGGCTATAGTGAGCCATGGTCGCATCACTGTACTCCAGCCTGAGCAACAGAGTGAGGGACCCTGTCTCAAAAAAACAACAAAACAAAAACATAAAAACTTTTAATTCAAGTGTAACTAGAGAAGCATACAAATTATAAGTGTACAGTTCGATGAATTTTTACAAAGTCAACATATCTACATAATCAGCATTCAGATTAGGAAACAGAATGTTATCAGAAGCCCCTTGGGCTGCCTTCCATCTATAATCCTGCCTCACAGGATGACCACTATCCTGATTTTGAACACCATAGTTTGCCTGTTTTTGAATTTTACGTAAAACGAATCATTTCCCATGTATTCATTTGTGCCTGCTTCTTTTGTTCAACTTAAGATTCGTCTGTACTATTGCATGTATCAGTTGTTTGTTTTTTCTCATTGCTCTGTAAACATATCATAATTCTACTGTTGATGGACACTTCAGTTGTTTTCAGCTTGAGGCTATTACAGTAGGGCTTCCATGGATATTCCTGTAAACTATTTCGGTGAATATAAATTTCTCTTGGGTATATGCCTAGATGTAGAATTGCAAAGCCATGGAAAGAGATGTGTGTGTGCATGTACACACATACACACACACATACACAATTTCCAAATTGGTTGCAGTGATTTACACTTCCACCGGCAATATTAGAGTTCCAGTTGCTCTTTTTCCTTTTTTTTTTTTTTTTTGAGACAGAGTTTCGCTCTGTCATCTAGGCAGGAGTGCGATGGTACGATCTGGACTCACTGCAACCTCTGCCTCCCAAGTTCAAGTGATTGTCCTGCCTCAGCTTCCTGAATAGCTGGGATTACAGGCATGTGCCACCACGCCTGGCTAAGTTTTTGTATTTTTAGTAGAGATGGGATTTCACCATGTTGTCCAGGCTGGTCTCGAACTCCCGACCTTAGGTGATCTGCCTGCCTGGGATTACAGGTGTGAGCCACCGCGCCCGGCTGCTCCAGTTGCTCTTTACAACATTTGCTAGTATCTCTTTTCCATTTTAGCTATTCCAGTGGTGGTAACACTTGGTGGTCGTAATTTGTACTTCCATTATGACAAGTTTTTAACATCTGGGAGATTCTGGAGCATACCTGTATGATGATAGGAAAGTTCCTGTAGAGATGGAAAGCAAAAGCCAGAGGGGATGGGCCACAGGGTAGACAGATTGATTTTTTAAATTAAATCGGGACTACATTTCAAGAGGGTGGGCTTCAAGGTCTAAGTGACCAAGGTTCAAATCTTGGCTTTGCTATCCTCTAGCTGTGACCTTTAACAAGTTACTTTACTTCTCCGAACCCTTTTTTCTCACCTGAAAATGGGAAGAACTAATCTACCTTGCCAGAACTATGAGGATCACATGCGATAACACTAGGTAAAAGTACCTATCTCGGTGCCTAGCAAATAAACATTCTTCCAGCAGAGAGTAGCTACTTTCTTCTTTACTTCTCAAAATATGTAATTACTTATCAGTTATTTTAGAGACTTAGCCTAAGCCCTAATGATAGGCTTTTCACAGAATTTCCTTTCAAAACTATTGCAATTGTACTTTAATTGCTTTTTAATGATAATATACGAGATGAAGCTAAGTCCATTCTGTACTAATGATTCGTAACGTGGGATACTTTTCTTTATGCACTAACAACATAGATAGATGCTTTTAACCATTCCAGAAATATGTTAGTGACAGTAGATGTACCACCCTCAACAAACCGGACATGATTCTGTAAGGCTTGCTTTCCAGCCCTTTTCTGATTTGCCATGTCAGAAAGGCATTTCTTTAAGGTTTGGGGGCATTTTATTTAGGTATTTTAAAAGGATTTTTGTAAACTGTTATACAATGGGTGCACCATAAGTGTGTTGATTCCAAGATGTAGCTGTCTGTGCTTTTGTGTAAAGCCTGTTGCAGAACTACCTTGGTGCACAGAGCAGTTAATTAAAATCAGAATAGATTGGATGAGAACCTTGGGGATTTTTTTACTGCCTTAGTTTTTTGCTGGTTTTGGAGTTACATTGCAAACCAGCATGGCCCTTTTACTTCTCTCTCCCCTTCTTGGGAAGACTCATGACAACCACTGATCTACTTTAAATTATTTGCCTTGGGCAGGTGAACAAGCGGAGAAGTGTTTTAAAATTACTTAGGAATCTAGGACTTTGTAGGTTGAAATCACATTATCTACTCTCTTGCCTCTAACTATGACTGTACCAAGCCTACCTGGAATAGGTAATTTATTTTATTCTGTTATTAACACTGTTATTTTCCTGTTCAGCAGGGCTAAGTCTCCCAAGAAATACTAGCATACCTATCAAGCTGACAAAATCCTACATGCTAGCTAGCCATTCTTGCCTCATATCACAGGGTTCTTCCACAGGGAATAGTAAATGTTCTTACTCACTACTGGCCCTACATCTCCCATTTTTTTCCCCTTTAGGGAAAGTGGAAGAGGAGACCCTAGTAGGCTTCAAGCAAGCTCTGTAGGACAGCAGTTAGACACTGTTTTTGAGGATTAAATTGCCAAGTCTGTCTTTTAAGAAGAGGGTGAGGGGAGTTTGGGAAGGAATGTTCAAGCCCTGAGTGAAGATCTGATCATTTTCTTTCAACATCAGAAGGAGGTTTGTAGATAAGAGAGAAATTTTTTCAGTTTTCACCTTAGGGAGAATTCTTTCTACATCTCACAATTAGTTCCACTTTCAGTCCTTTAATAGCAATATCAAATGCTATGTATGTATATCTATCTATTTAGGGATGAGGAATGAAAAATATATTCCCAAGAGAAAAGTATTTTAGCTTGTATAGCGTTGTTACAAACTCTTTCCTTCCACCCTCTGATATAACCCTGAACGTAGTTGTTATTTAGGGTTAGGGCTTTCCAGTTTGGCAGGAGAGTACTTCTAACTGACCACATTAGGACATGTTTTTTTTTGTTTGTTTGTTTCAATACCTGTCAGAGTGGCCAGGCGTGGTGGCTTATGCCTGTAATTCCAGCACTTTGGGAGGCTGAGGCAGGCGTATCTCACCTGAGGTCAGGAGTTCAAGACCAGCCTGGCCAACATGGTGAAACCGCATGTCTACTAAAAATACAAAATTAGCCAGGTGTAGTGATGCACACCTGTAGTCCCAACACTAGCCTGGGTGATAAGAGTGAAACTCCATCTCAAAAAAAAAAGAAAAAAGAAAAAAGAAAAAAGAAAAAAGTAATTATATAT
>NW_012109241.1:321114-374680 GCF_000951045.1 Mandrillus leucophaeus
GTCTCGATCTCCTGACCTCGTGATCTGCCCGTCTCGGCCTTCCAAAGTGCTGGGATTACAGGCTTGAGCCACCGCGCCCCGGCCTCTAATTTTTATATTTTTAGTAGAGACGAGGTTTCACCATGTTAGCCGGGATTGGTCTTGCTCTCCTGACCATGTCATTCGCCCACCTTGGCCTCACAAAGTGCTGGGATTACAGGCCTGAGCCACCACGCCAGCCAGCCTCCTTTTTAAAATTAGCCAAATACTTGAATAGGCTGATAGCTCTTCTTTCAGAGATGTTCAGAAGAGGCACTTAAGGTTAGAACCAAAGTTAAGAGAATAAAAATAGTATGGAGGAAGATGGGTTCTCTTGACTCCAGCTAAAGAAGAGTTTTCTTCTGTCTTATATCAAGATGTTCAAGTTGAGTTATATGCCTTTCAAGGCCCCAGATCCCCTCGGGACAAGGACCTAGTCGAAATCACTTTTGGTGTTTCCAGTACCCACAATATAGCTGGTGCTTCCTAAGCGCTTGTTAAAGTACATGGATTTTTGCCGGGCATGGTGGCTCACGCTTGTAATCTCAGCACTTTGGGAGGCCAAGGCAGGTGGATCACCTGAAGTCAGGAGTGCGAGATGAGGCTGGCCAACATGGCGAAACCCCATCTCTACTAAAAATACAAAAATTAGCTGGGTGTGGTAGCTCCCTGTTGTCCCAGCTACTCGGGAGGCTGAGGCAGGAGAATCACTTCAACATGGGAGGTGGCGGTTGCAGTGAGCCAAGATCGTGCCATTGCACTCCAGCCTGGGTGACAGAGTGAGACTCTGTCTCAAGAAAAAAAAGAAAGAAAAAAAAAAGTACATGGATTTAAACAATATACAACTTTCTAGTTTTTCCTACTGATTGTGCCTTACCAGGTGGGTCTGCCCATTTTGTGCAAAGTCCTTGTAGGAAAAATTTACAACCTGTAGATTCCTTGTGTGGAACAAAAGTTTACTTTTTTCTTGTGGCTAAATCTATCTCCCCTTTCCTTTTTAATTTTTTAAATTTTTGAGACAGAAACTTGCCTAGACTGTGGTGCCTAGACTGGAGTGTGCTATGGCACAATCATAGCTCACTACATCCTCCTGGACTCAAGTGATCCTCTGTCCTCTCACATAGCTGGGACTACAGGTGCGTGCCACCATGCCCAGCTAATTTTTATTATTATTTTTTATTTTTTTGAGACAGAATCTTGCTCTGTCACCCAGGCTGCAGTGCAGTGACATGATCTCGGCTCACTGCAAGCTCTGCTTCCTGGGTTCACGCCATTCTCCTGCCTCAGCCTCCCAAGTAGTTAGGACTACAGGTGCCCGCCACCACACCTGGCTAATTTTTTGTATTTTTTTAGTAGAGACGGGGTTTCACTGTGTTAGCCAGGATGGTCTCTATCTCCTGACTTCATGGTCCGCCCGCCTTGGCCTCCCAAAGTGCTGGGATTACAGGTGTGAGCCACCACGGCCGGCCTATTATTATTGTTTTTTATAGAGATGGAGTCTCAGTGTCTTGCCCAGGTTGATCATGAATTCCTGGCCTCAAGCGATCCTCCTGCCTTGGCCTCCCAACATGCTGGGATTATAGATGTGAGCCACTGTGCCTAGCCCCTTTCCTGTTTATTTCGTACTTCCACTTTTCTATTGCTAATACTATAAACGTATATTTGGTTACACCTGCCTTCACCTCTGTCCCACTGTCTGGTGAATGAAGTGACTTTTATCCTGCCTGGGAATAGACCTACCCCCTAATCCTGATCACATGATGACTTCTTTTTCCTATTTATTTATTTATTTTTGAGACGGCATTTCGCTCAAAATGCCCAGGCTGAAGTGCTGTGGCTCACTGCAACTTCACCTCCCGGGTTCAAGTGATTCTCCTGTCTCAGCTTCCTGAGTAGCTTGGATTACAGGTGCGTGCCACCACACCCGGGTAATTTTGTATTTTTAGTGGAGATGGGGTTTCACCATGCTGGCCAGGCTGGTCTCGAACTCCTGACCTCAGGTGATCCGCCCACCTCGGCCTCCCAAAGTGCTGGGATTACAGGCATGAGCCACCGCGCCCAGCCGGATCACTTCTTTTTCTACTCCAGCCTTTACTCCTACTCCCATTTATTGCCAGCTTCACTTCCTCTACAGTCTCTTAATCTTTTGGGGACTCCTCAGCAGTTTGTGAATATGTCTACATTTATCCTGGTGACACCAGATCTTCTTTAGCAACTGCCTTCTCTCTTCCTTTCACTTTACAGTCAAGTTTCTTGAAATAATAATTTATCCTTGGAATTGTGTGAATTCTTACTTCTCATTCACTTTCCAACCTATGATTATCGGCTTATTTCTTCCTAAACTGCTTAGGCAGAGAACACATATGGACACTTTCCTAAACCTTAGTCTATTGGGCATTTTGCATTCTTCCTTGTATTCTGTTCTCTGAGACATTTGACAGCGTTGATAATTTCTTCTTGAAACTAAAAACACTCTCCAGTTCCACCTTCTCTGAGCATTCTTTTTTCCTCTGTGCTGCTGTGGGCTTTCCCCTGCTGCCTTGTAGATGTGGTTTTCCCGTGCCTTCTTCTCTTCTGACCCAGACCATCTAATCAGTCTCCGGCCCCACTCTGGCTTTACGTACTTCGGGTGAGCCACGTGTTCCCAAACCTTTATCTTCAGCCCAAACATGTATTGTATTTAGCCCTGGCTAAATACAAAAATTAGCCAGGCATGGTAGCAGGCGCCTGTAATCCCAGCTACTCGGGAGGCTGAGGCAGGAGAATCACTTGAACCTGGGAGGCAGAGGTTACAGTGAGCTGAGCTCCCGCCTCTGCACTCCAGCCTGGGCGACAGAATGAGACTCCATCCCCAAAAAAAGTTAGTGAATTGTCTACAACCTTGTCCTCTTTGCAGGGGACAAGCCTGGAAAGCCAGATGGTAATTGTTGTGAAATCTGTAGGTTTATTAGGTTTTTTTTGTACCTTTGCCTTCCCAGAAAAATTGTAGTTAAAAGCATTGTTATAATGCAGATAACAACAACTAATGTTTATATAGTGCTTTATAGCATACAGACTGTCCAGATGAGAAAAATGAAGTACAGAAAGTCTATTACTTGTTAGAGGTAGATAACACAGCCTTTAAGTAGTAGAGCAGGACTTAGGACTGAGGCCTTCTTATTCCAGATTCTATATTCTTTTTATTATTACACACTGTCTCAGATTTGTCTATCAACATGTGATTTAAAGAATTACAAAATTTGGCGGGGCATGGTGACTCACACCTGTAATGCCAGCACTTTGGGAGGCCGAGGCAGGTGGATCACTTGAGGTCAGGAGCTTGAGACCAGCCTGGGCAATATGACAAAACCCAGTCTCTACTAAAAATGCAAAATTAGCCAGGTATGGTGGTGCATGCCTACAATCCCAGCTTCTTGCAAGACTGAGGCAGGAGAATCACTTGAACCTGGGAGGCGGCAGTTGCAGTGAACTGAGATCATACCACTCCACTCCAGCCTGGGTGACCGAGTAAGACCCCTGTCTCAAAAAAAAAAAAAAAAAAAAAAAAAAATTAGCTGGGCATGATGACACATGCCTGTAATCCCAGCTATTCAGGAGGCTGAGGCAGGAGAATCACTTGAACCTGGGAGGCGGCAGTTGCAGTGAACTGAGATCATACCACTCCACTCCAGCCTGGGTGACCGAGTAAGACCCCTGTCTCAAAAAAAAAAAAAAAAAAAATTACAAAATATCTATTTCAGAGGGCTATTCCTCCTCTGTTATCTCCATTCTCTTGCCAACAAAGAGCTCATTTACTTTATCATACACACACTCTGTGAAGAACTCTTTACTTCATTATTCCATGTGAACTGTTAATTGCAAGTAAAGGCCAGATTACTTGCAATTCTTCTTCTGGGAACTTAAGTTCCTGGGAACTAAGTTCCTCTTCTGGGAACTTAGAACCCTCAAACAGGTTATATCGAGTCAAGAGAGAAATGTTCTTGATGTGCTGAAGACTGAACAAATGTGTGATTAGTTAAGACTTAGATATTGGATATGATTCATTCATTTGCTGGTTCTTGTTGAGCTACCTGTCTAACTGGGCACTGTTAGACTATCACAATCCCTGTTGTGGTCGGGGTCAGAGGCAAGTTGGGGAGACAGGTGTTAACCAGGGACCCCTGCAGGGGAGAGAATTATATCACAGGTGCAGTGGAGGCAGTGTTGGAAAGCTAAAAAGGACCTAGAGAAGTGAAGAGGTCTAAGGTTATGAGCTATTTGACCTAGGAAGTTACTTCCCCTTTCTGGTTCTCATTCTTTTTTCCTCTATAAAATGACCCAGGTTGAATCAGTTGGCTTCTTAGTTCCTTCCACTTTATGAAAGTGCCTTTGTTAAAACAATGAGTCAGGAGGCAGCAGAGCATTCTATTGTGTGAACTGATTATCGAATAATAACACTAAATGTTTCGTTTATTATCTCTGTAAGCAAAGAGTTCAGGCTCAATGTGTCTACATTGGCTGCTTTAGTCGACTGAGAAAAACACTCATATCTCACATCAATGCTTGGCATTTGAGTGGGCCCTCTTACAATTGTTGGGTTATTCTGACATTTGAGGGATTCAATCCAGATCCTCTTTGTTTTCTGATCGTAGAAATCATCACCCCTTTGTCCCCAGTACCTGCATTTGATATGTAAAATGGGAGTAATAAACCAACACTTCTTTTTTTTTTTTTTTTTTGAGACAGGGTCTCACTTTGTCACCCAGGCTGGAGTGTAGTAGTGCAGTGGCACAATCTCAGCTCACTGCCACCTCTGCCTCTCAGGCTTAAGTGATCCTCATATCTCAGCCTCCTGAGTTGCTGGATTACAGGTGTGTGCCACTACCCCTGGCTAATTTTTGTATTTTTTTGTAGAGATGGGATTTTGCCATGTTGGCCAGACTGGTCTTGAACTCCTGAGATCGAGTGATCCTCCCACCTTGGCTTCTCAAAGTGCTGGGATTATAGGCGTAAGCCACCATACCTGGCCAACACTTCTTTTTTTTTTTTTGAGATGGAGTTTCACTCTTGTCACCCAGGCTGGAGTGCAGTGGCGTAATCTCCCGTCACTGCAACCTCCGCCTCCTGGGTTCAAGCCATTCTCCTCCCTCAGCCTTCTGAGTAACTGGGATTTCAGACATGTGCCACCACACCTGGCTAATTTTGTATTTTTAGTAGAGATGGAGTTTCTCCATGTTGGTCAGGCTGGTCTCAAACTCCTGACCTCAGGTTATCCGCTCGCCTCAGTCTCCCAAAGTGTTGGGATTAACAGGCGTGAGCCACCACACCTGGCTCTGAACACTTCTTAATAAACCTACAGAGGCTCTGATTCAGGAAGGAAGCAAATATTTGTTGAGCTTCTGCTACGTGGACAATAGTGCTAGGGAACAGTACGGTACATAATGGAAGAATATTCCCTGCCCTTGGAGGAATTTATGGCTTAGTAATAGAAAATAAAGAGCAAGATATACCTGGGCAAGAAAGTATAATAGGTGCTGTGATAGAAGTTTATCTAGGATTGGGGGTACAAATGTAAGAGTAGTTTTACTGGCTGGCAGGAGGGGAAATCAATGAATGGACAACATAGTATGGGGAAAAGGATGTTAGGTTTGGAGTCAGAAAACCTGGGTTTGTAGAATCTCAACTCTGTATATTAACTCTCTATATATTAGCTATATATTTTATTTCTTTGAGTCCGGGTTGCATTGTTTATATAAAGCAATTAACAATAGTCTTCCCCAGCCCAGTGCCATGGCTCACGCCTTAATCCTAGCACTTTGGGAAGCCAAAGTGGGCCCATCACAACATCAGGAGTTTGAGACCAGCCTGGCGAATGTGGTGAAACCCTGTCTCTATTAAAAATACAAAAAATTTAGCCAGGCATGGTGGCGGGCACCTGTAATCCAAGCTGTTCGGGAGGCTGAGGCTGGAGAATTGCTTGAACCCAGGAGGCGGAGGTTGCGGTGAGCCAAGATCACACCACTGCTCTCCAGCCTAGGCAACAAGAGCGAAACTCTGTCTCGGGAGAAAAAAAAAAAAAGAAATCTGTGATCCTTGAAAACACATCCACCCCTCTACCTTGGTGGCATGTGTGGATTGAGTATCACTGCTCACCTGTGCTCTCGGACATCAAAAGGACAGTAGAGGTGCATCTTAACTCTGACCTTTTCCCCTTTCCTCCCTTGCACCAGATTTTATCATGTGGGCAACCTGCTGCAACTGGTTCTGCCTGGATGGACAGCCTGAAGAGGTCCCACCACCCCAGGGAGCCAGGATGCAGGCCTATTCCAACCCTGGGTACAGCTCCTTCCCTTCCCCAACAGGCCTGGAACCAAGCTGCAAGTCCTGTGGGGCTCACTTTGCAAGCACAGCCAGGAAGGTGAGTGCTGACTTCTTGGCCTGCTCTGCCACTGCAGCCTATGGACCATGGGCAAGCACTGCTGACCCCTCTGAGTGCCTGCAACCTTGCCTTTCCCTGTGTAATGCTGGTGACCCAGACCTGTCCCTTTCACAAAAATGTTCAAGGAGAACTAACCAAGTAAAAGCAAAAGCAAAGCATGTCAGCATAGATTTGGAGTCAGTAGACCTGAATTCAGTTATCAGCTTTGCTGCTTACTAGCTATATGATTTAACCTCTCTTGAGATTCAGTTTCCCTGTTATAAAATGGGATGATTGTTGTCCTCATCTTTCAGTGTTGTGGGAATAAAGTGAGACAAGAAAGCCATGAAGGGTGCCTAGCACGATGCTTAGAATGTCGTAGGCACTTGATGTTATTTACTTCATTAGCCACCATCACAAAAGACCTGATTGCAGATTAACTTGTTCTTTTTATCAAAAACAATGTTAAGGATGCCTCAGATACATTAGGACCATAACAAAGACTGGAGCTTATTTACTGTAGCAGATTTCATTTGAAATGCTTGGGAGCCATGCTTCCCAAATGAGTGAGCTGGAAGTAAAATTACTGGCTGGATTATGGTGTCTAGGTGTGCACCCTCCCTCTTCCAGAGACAGTGAGTTATCTGTGATCAAGCAGGACTAGGGCAGAAGGTAAACCCTCACCTGGGTAAAGAACTCCTGCATTCTGCATTTTTCTGCAGAATGGGAAGTTTGCAGCCCAGAATAAGTGATAGGATATGATGTTAAAATGGTGATCATGCGAAATTTGAGAGGAAATCATACTTTTAAACCATCTGCTATGTGCAAAGGACTGTTTAAGGAATTTAAATTTTTTTTATTTCATTTAATCCGCACAATAGCTATGATATACATTATAGAATCTCCCAAATCCCATTTTACATATGAGAAACTAGGGCTCAGGGTTTAAAATTTAAGAAGAACATTGAATGTGTTAAATTCCTGACAAATAGCATGAGAGATATTAAAATACTCATTCTTTTCCCTTGACTTCAGTAGCGCTCAAGATCACATAGTTATTAAATGACAGAGCCGAGATTCAAACCCAGGTCCTTGATTCCAAAGCCCCCTCCAGAAGACGTTCAGCATGTCGAGTAGAAGATGACAGTTATAGGCCTGGGTGCCTAGAGAAGCAAGGCAATGATTAAAATAAGGTGCTTTTTTTCTTATTTATTGGAAAATGAATTACTGAATATCTACTGTGTATCAGGAATTGCCTGGGCTAGGGAGGCAGAGATGAAGAAGGTCATTCCTGCTTAACAGGGAGCTTGCAGTCGCACAGGGAGGTGAGGACAGTGCACACCATACAATGTGACAAAAGAAAAGTGTGTGTAACAAGAAGAGCTTCTGTGAGGGGAAGAAAAATTCCAGTTTGGATGGTAAAAGATGATTATTGGTACAATATTTTCTTGCTACAAAAGTATGAATTAATTTTGTGCAATTTACAGTGAATTTTGTGAATATTAAGGGTGTTTTCATCTATGAGAATTTTTCATTTGTAATTTCATGCTTAAGTGGATCAGCATTCTTATCTTAAGGGTTTGGCATTTAACAGCCAGGGGCTCTCAAAATGTCTTTTTCTAGAAGTGCTTGAATTGAAATGATTGCATGGATCCTACTGTCTTTTTCTTTTCCTTTTTCTTCATTATGGTCAGTATTTTCTGATTGCTTTCTGGGTGCAAAGCACTGATAACATTCAGGACTTTATAGAGAGAACATAAGGAAGATGTGGCCCTTGCATTCCCTGAGTTTTCAGTCCTAAAGAGAAATGGCAGACTGTAATTTTGCCACAAGCCAAATACCCCACCTCTACTGGTAATACCTCTCTGTGGTTTAGCTGTGACCGACAGTTTTGGAGGGAGTCTGGCACCCAGCCTCTTTAGTTGGACCAGTTGGAGGAGGAGGTTATGCTTGGAGCCATGGAAGTGATATTCAGATCTCAGAGTGTTAAGAGAGGACCGGGTCTTAGGTGCCGGTAAGGGGAAAAGAAATTAAAGGTGACTGTTTTACCTTTTCTGGAGCATCTACCTTGTGCTAAGGTTTTATATACATTCTCTCATGTAATATTTCCCATATTCCAGGGAATAGGGGTGGGAGGGAGTAGGAGCAAGGGAAGGGCAGTTGGCAAACGGGAGCCAGCAGAGCCCTGCACACAGCATCCTTGAAGGATGGTGCCCACCTGAGGTGCCATGGCCAGTTCTGTGATGCTGGATATCTTAGTGCACTCTGGGCATTTCTGCAGGCACGTTGGTTGCCTCCACTAATTCATCTTTCATACTACCTGGTTACTCAGTTGTTTTGAACCATTTGGTAGAATTTATACATAAGCGTGTCCTTTGCTCATTCTGCCTGCATTTGTTGACAGCCCTTTTTTCCTTTCCTCCTGTTCTCTCCTTCCACTGCAAACTGGGGTTTTAGCCTCAAGCCCTATCCTGTTCCTGTAGGGTGTGTTTCAGATGCCAGCTTATTTCAGAGTCCCCTGTGAGCCAGTGGGTGTATAGAAGCTAGGTTGCTGTCTGCATTCTGATCTTGCATCCAACAAGCCACACACATTTGAAGAAAGAATAGAGAGTTGTTTGGATCTGGCTGATTGAGCAATGCAGGCTTTATAATTGTGTCAAGCTAGGTCTTGTCAAACTGCATTGACTTAAGTAATATTCCATGTCAGGCCCACAGGTTTATGACATTGAAGCCTGTTTGTTTCAGTCTCAGTCATCCTAAGCACACTTCATTTCCCAATAGAAAAGCTTTAGATGTGAATGAACCCCAAATACCTGAAAACATCCATTTTCTGCCTGCGTGGCTACTGGTGCCAACACCGTTACACTGCTAGTGCAGCCATGCATCCTTTTAAGTCTGTCTCTGAACAGTGTATTGTTTGGTTATAACTGTGTGGAGAATTAGGGAGCTTGATATATGTCCCTTTGCAATGCCTTCTAAGTCTTAATAGCCAAAACTGGGTGGTAAATATTATTTTCTTTTCCTTTTACTATATGAATGATACTTAGACAAAACATATAACTATCTTAACTATGCAGACATTTACTTCAGTCCAGAGTGTCTGTGATCTTGACTATGAGAATCTTGTCTCTTAAGCATTCTTTTTTAGCTTGAACAGCTTTCTATATTTTGAAAAGATGGACCAGAAATATTTAAGTTACTACTTAAGTCAACACAGGATGAAAAGTTTTTAACTTCTTTAAAGGAATAGTGAGGGTGCCCTCGAGGCCAATCCCAGTGTGCTCAGGAATTACCTCTCTTTTTGGGGGTGTGACATGCTCTTGGCCAGAACAGAGCTCAGCCAGATGTCACTGTGCTTGCTCAGCCTGTGGGGTGAGAGGCTGAGGATTGCTTCCTGTGGGCTGAGTAAGCCTTCGTGTGTTGTCAGTGACTGCCAGAGTAGCTGCTGCCAGGCAGTACCAGCTTGCCCATCAGGCGCCCGTTGCCTAACTGAGACACTCTGTGCTTTCAGTAACGAGAGTACCCTGATGTCCAGACGGTCTCCCGTTGCTATCTAAATATTTGTCTTGGATATGGTCGTAAGCACCACTGGGTTCCCAGCACTCTGAGTGGACCTTCCTGGAGTGGGGAGCCTATGTCGATGGGGCAGTGGGTGGGGAATTTGGAGATGGGAAGCCAGGCCCTTGACTCAGAACTGTTCCGTGCTTGAATGGAACTAAGCTCTGCAGCATGGCCTGGTGGGAAGAATGTGATCATGAGCATTAGCCTCCGACAGACCTTGAGTGTGAATCCCAGCTCTCCTGTTTACTGTCTGACCTTGAATACAGTAGTTGATCTCCCTAAGCCTCGGTTGCTTTGTCTGTGGATCAGGGAAGAACACTAATACCTACTTTGCAGTGTCGCTTTGAGAATTAAATGACAAGCTAGCATATAGAAGCACTTCAGTAAATTAATATTAATTGTAACAACCACCATAACCTTCATGCAGAAATAATTATAGTTTAGGATTTGAATCCTGGCTCTCACCGTTAGCTAATATTTCCTAGCTATAATAAAACAGCTAACACTTGTTGAGGACTCATTTTGTGTTAGATCTGCTAAATGAATTCTCTCTTAATCTTCACAACCACCCCATGAGGTAGATACTGTTATCAACCCCATTCCACAGATGTGGAAACTGAGCACCAGAGAGGCTAAATTACACACCCAAGGTGATACTGCAAGAAATAAGGGAGGGGAGGCTTAATAAAAATGCAGAACTTTTTGATTCTAAAGCTGGTAGTCTTGATTAATACCTCAGGTGCTTCGTGAATAAATAAAGTAAGCCTCAAATTAAATAATAAACGTGAAGTGTCCTGTACATGGATATACACAATACACACTGGAGGTCTGCCACCCCTGAGTGGCTTTTAATCTAAAATCTGAAAGTGGCTTGCACCCTTAGTTATGTGAGAGAGCTTAGTAAAAGTAAGAATGACTGGAGGAGATCCTGCTGGGCTTGGCAGCTCTGAAGCTCCCATCTCACTCTCTGTCTTGTTCTCTCAATCTGACATGGTTTCCTGTGTCTCTTCCTCTAAGCAGCAGACCTGCTTGGACTGTAAGAAAAATTTCTGCATGACCTGTTCGAGCCAAGTGGGGAATGGGCCCCGCCTCTGCCTTCTCTGCCAACGGTTTCGAGCTACAGCCTTTCAGCGAGAGGAGCTCATGAAGATGAAGGTGAAGGACTTGAGGGACTATCTCAGCCTCCATGACATCTCTACCGAAATGTGCCGGGAGAAAGAAGAGCTGGTGCTCTTGGTCCTTGGCCAGCAGCCTATAATCTCCCAGGAGGGCAGGACTCATGCCTCCACCTTGTCCCCAGACTTTCCTGAGCAGCAGGCCTTCCTAACCCAGCCTCACTCCAGCATGGTTCCACCTACCTCACCCAACCTCCCCTCTTCATCTGCACAAGCCACCTCTGTTCCCCCAGCCCAGGTTCAGGAGAATCAGCAGGTAAGGGCCCATTTGTAGTCTTTGCCAGTCCGTGCCAGTTTGAGGGCTCATTTTCATTTTCCTCTCCTGCCTGTGTTGTGAGAATGGGGTATAAGGCTAAGTGTCTTGATTATGTGAAGCCTTTCTGACTACTGGTGCACCAAGTGTTTTCTGGGTATCAGACTCATGTTTTGGCTTTCTTCAGAGATGATATGCACAGTACCAAATTTTTTTGTTTGCTTTTTGTTTTTAATACACACATATCCTAGTTAGACATTTTTTTAAAGTTCATCATTCCAGAAATATTTTGAGAAAAATAACCATTAAGCCATCAGATTTAGTTCTGGTCCAATTTGTCTTCCAACTTAATTCCTTTGTTCCGGTCTTCATTGGCTGGATTGGGAACTTAGTTCCTTAGTAACCATCACAAGGAATATAGGAAAGCAAAGGGCTATATGGAGGTAAGGAAGGGTGGGGAAACAAAGACACTGCTTCTCTTACCAGTCACTGACTGGAAGCAGGAGTAGTTGGCATGCTGTACTTGTATGCTGCTTCTTCATTATCCTGGGGGGCTTGGAAGCTAAGAGCAGCACATCAACTGAATCATGACCCAGGCCTGGGGAGTACAGAAATGAGTAATATACTCTCTCAAAAAGCCCCCAGAAGAGGGAAGGTGGACACGTAGACCAGCTAACTCCTGGATTAGAGTGAGGCCAGTGGACATAACTGTTGTATAAGAAGTGGTGATGTTGCAGAAGTGCCTTAGTGACTCTGTTATTTATAGCAGCAGTCCCTAACCTTTTTAGCACCAAGGACTGGTTTTGGAAGACCATTTTTCCACAGACTGGGGCGCGTTGATTTCAGGATGAAACTGTTCCACCCAGATCATCAGGCATTAGTTAGATTTTCATAAGGAGCATGCATCCTAGATCCCTCGCATGCACAGTTCACAACAGGGTTCACACTCCTAGGACAATCTAATGCCACCACTTATCTGACAGGAGGCGAAGCTCAAGCAGTAATGCTCGCTTGCCAGCCACTCACCTCCTGCTGTGCATCTGGGTTCCTAACAAGCCATGGACCAGTACCAGTCTGTGGCCCAGGGGTTGGGGACCCTTGATATAGGGCTTGGGCAATATGGGGGAATTAGGAACTACGAGATCTAATTTCCACATCCCCTTTTGTCACTGACTTCTTGGTCCCCTTGGGCAAACGTTGAGCCTACAACAATGAAATGGGGTTAGTAATCACAGACCACTTTTGATCTTGCCAGGATCTTGAGAGACCTGAATGTGTGATACCATGTCTGAAAGAGCTCTGAGCTACTTACAGCTGGTATAGTGCTAGTGCTGTTAGTTCCTACACATGATGTGGATGGCTGCTGCTGCTTGTTTATGATCACTTCCTTTGCCAGGACTGGGCCCCCTGATTCAGCTCTGGACAAGCACTGAGGCATAAAGGCCAATGTGATAGCATAATTTAACTGCAGTAAAATCATTTAACTCCCTTTTTGGCCTGAGCATGTTTTTCTCCACAGCTGTACTTTAACTCTTTCCTAAGCTCTGACTCTTGGTCTGCTAGACAGATTTTAACTCCTGCTATATATTCTTCCCTTTGCTTGTGTGTGTGTGTGTGTGTGTGTGTGTGTTTTGTGAGCACTCTGTGTATAAGGAGCTAGGAAAAGAACTTGAGGAATTCTTTTTCTGTAAAGAACCTTGGCTGGGCATGGTGGTTCATGCCTCTAATCCCAGCACTTTGGGAAGCTGAGGCAGGCGGATCGTTTGAGCCTAGGAATTTGAGACTAGCCTGGCAACATGGCAAAACCCTGTCTCTACAAAAAAATACAAAAATTAGCTGGGCGTGATGGTGGGCACCTGTAGCTACTCAAGAGGCTCAGGTGGGAGGATCATTTAAGCCTGGGAGGTCGAGGCTGCAGTGAGCTGTGATCGTGCCACCACACTTCAGCTTGGGCAACAGAGTGAGATCCTGTCTCAGAAAACAAAAACAAAAAACCAACCAAACCTTCAGGTAGATTTTTCAATGAAAGATTATAAGCTTCCTGTCATTAACCAGAAATTTCCAGATTGCACCTAAAGGTGACCCTACATACAAGATCTAAGTGGGTACTTTTCCTCTGAGATTTTCAGGAGACCTTAATGTCTGCTTACATCCCCTGTTCTGGTGAGAGCTGCACTTTGCAAGCAGGAAAAACAGGCATGGAAGAATTAAGTAACTTACGCAGTGCTGTCTGACAAGTTCACCAGTGAGCTGCACCTAGAATGTAAATTTCCTTATAATACTTGCTCAACCAGAGTTCTTTCTTCTACCTTTAGTGCCCTAGCAATAATAGTTGCTAGGCAAGGAAGGTATACAATAAGCACAACTGTGGACAGATACTAGTTTCGGATTTTTATTTAACCAGTGGGCAAACCGGAAAGACAAGAGCATGCTTTGCAGCATGAGGTCATTTCTCTTTCTAGGAAACAGGACATCTGAAAGATATCTACTTAGGAACAGGTTAGGCTCTGAAGGATTCCAGGGTAATTCCAAGGTGACACTGCCTGAGAGACCAGTGAGGACCTAGAGTAAGCTAAGAGAAAACATTGTTGATGAAGACATTGATTTGGATCCATCCCTATACATGTGTACTATGCATTTGATCTTGCCTTCACTTGGCATTTTGTTATTTCTACTTTTCATTTCCATTGCAGTTGGTTGCCTCCTCTTGATTAGCTCCATATTATGCATCCTAATGTGGGATGAGTGGCTGGGGTCAGTGGGTGACTTTGGTTTCCCAGATTGTCCCTTCACTGGCATCCCCAGAATCTGGTGGAAAAGGCCTGTGAGCTCAGACACCTCTTTGCTCTGAGCTCACAGCAGGCCCTTTGCATGCAGGGAGTAGTGGGTGAGGAGGATCTACTTGAGGGGTTTGTAGCTTAAATGGTGATGGAATTAGGAGGCTCACAGTTCTGCCTACTCTTTGGCCAAACCTCCTAAAGGACTACTCAGGAGGAACCTTTTGAGAAGTGAAAATTCTAAGCATAATGAAATCCTATAAGCATAGGCAGTGTTTTATAGTATTAGGCTAATAGATTCTTAGATACATTAAAATATTCTTTGACTAGGTCTAGACATAGCACTTAATAATAGTGTGCTCAACATGGAAACACATTTCCAGAATGTGAGAGTAGTTACTAGGCAGAAAAGAGACTAGGGTGGTGATGGTCTGGAAACTTTGTCCCATCACTGTCAGATAAGGAAGCCAGGGAGATTTAGTGTGAAGGAGGGGAAAACATGGTATAAACAGTTTGGGGAAAAAACAAAACAAAACAAAACCCAGCAGACTATGGTTTGAGGAGCAGAACCAGGGATAGGGATGGCAATTTTGGATCAGTGTCAAGAAAAACCTTGATGCCAGATAGAGAGCAGTCCAGCAGCAGAATGGACACAGTGACCTTCCCTTCACCTGTGTTGCTCAAGCTGAGATTAAATTGATGGTGAGTGGTGGCTACTGCCATCCTGGTGTGTGCAGAATTAATGCAATTTTGTTCTAGAGGGCGGCTTTGTCTATTGAAATGTATTTGTGTTGTTTCTCTGCTTGACAAAGTTGGTATCAGAGAGCAGGCTTTTGTAATGATGCTCTAAGAGGCTCCGGATTTCTGGGCGTGATGGGAATACATTGTGGACATTGTGTGAGTTGAAAAGAGGCCCATGCTATGCAGATCTCTGGGACATCTCTAGATGTGATGTTACTTTTCTCTTCCCACAGGCCAATGGCCATGTGTCTCAGGATCAAGAGGAACCCGTCTACCTGGAGAGCGTGGCCAGAGCACCTGCTGAGGATGAGACCCAGGTGGGGCCTCTGCTCGGGTCTGTGTCTTCACCTTTGCTCTTTCACTGGTGTTCTTAGGAACCTCTTCGGGTGGAGAGAGAATAAATGTGTGATGATAGTGCTTCCGAAATTATATTTTTGGGATAGGGTTTAGTGTTAGTGTTCCAGGTTAACTTGTGAAGCTGTCAGTGTGTTTATAAGGAGTTGTGAGGTCATAGTGGAGACTGAGAAGCCTCATGGCCCATTATATTTCCAGTCTCTTGACTTTCCAAGAGCTGCCAGAGGGCAGGCTTGTGCTGCTGCTGTGAAAATCTTGTTCTTTTCTCCTGCTTCTAGCACACTGTAGCCATTGTCAAGGGAAGGAGGTCAGACAATTAACCAGGCAGGGCCAGTCCAGAGCACAGACCAGGGAGCTATGGCCAAGATTGTGTACAGAGGAGTACTTGCCAGGGAAATGTGCCTCTTGTGGGCAAGTAGAAGTCTCCAGGGGAGAAGGGCCAGCACCATGCTGGGTTTCATGTGCAGCCATATTTAACCTCTACAGGACCCTGTGGGGTATGACTGCTCTCTCCCCTTTATGGAGGGGCAAACAGGCTCAGAGTGGTAAGCAACTTGCTGGATATTATTTAGCATTAACCAGCAGAGCAGTCAAGATTCAAAATTAGGGTCATATGACTCAAACCAGCGCTCCTTCTACCATACTTCTATCTAGTACTGTGTCACACTGATTGGTTGGTCTGTGTCTGTTTGCTCCTAAGCACAGAATCATGGGTCAGGAAGAGATTCTAGTAAATTTTGCAATGCAGAGCCCCATGCCAGGTACTCATCCTGTCTCTGTTCCTACCTTTCATGAGGTCAGTCACCAAAATTATGATGTGGTGAGTGCTTTGGGGTCCTTGGAGAAACAGCTTGAGGAGGTAAGAGCTGAGCACACTGATCTCTTCTTTGCCATTGCAGTCTATTGACTCAGAGGACAGCTTCGTCCCAGGCCGAAGGGCCTCTCTGTCTGACCTGACTGACCTGGAGGACATTGAAGGCCTGACAGTGCGGCAGCTGAAAGAGATCTTGGCTCGCAACTTTGTCAACTACAAGGGCTGCTGTGAGAAGTGGGAGCTGATGGAGAGAGTGACTCGGCTATACAAGGATCAGAAAGGACTCCAGCACCTGGGTGAGGGGCTATCTGCATGGTAGCTATACAGAGCTCAGAAGTGTTTGCTGTCACTCCAAAGCCTGATGGCACTGACTTGACTCAATTTCCACACTTTTAGCCATGGAAGGAGACACCTTACATATCTGCACCATCTAATAATAGCTGTCATTTGTGGTGGAGTGTCAAAACTAGATTAGGCATTGCATATATTTATTCCTTAGAGCAACCTATGAAATAGACATTATTAGCATCACCCTTTTACCATAGAGCCCAGTTTTAACTGAGAATTTTCTGGTCTAAGTCCATAGCCTTTCTCACCATATGCTATCCCCTCCCTACTCACCACCACCTTGTAAGTTTTCTTACCTTAGCATAAGAATGCTTGTTCTGAAGATTTGGGAGGTAGAAAATGAATCTACATACATAGTAGGAGAAGGTATATGTTCTGTCCGCACTTGGGCTTTTCCTTTTGTTCATTTCCCGGGGCATTTTACACTGTATCATTCAGCAGATGCCCAGGAAAATATCTGGGTCTGTGGTTAAATGAGTTCAGGGAAAAATACCTCATACTGTATCTTCATTACTGATTTATGGTAGATTTTTATATTAAAGGCAGTGAAGTCCTGCAGAAGAGAAATGTGTTTTGGCTGTTTTGAACTTAGCATTTCCTGAAATTATTTCACCACAGAATCTTCTCCTTTCCTCCCATCCCCAATGGATTCAGTTCCTACAGAGCAACATACTGACTCCTTGCTTGGTAAGAGTGGTCGAAGTCAGATTTCAGGCTGTCTTCTACCAGTAGCTCAAATTTATCAGTGTTAGGGGACATCTGACTGACTCTTCACCTGATTGCAGACTGAGGACTACTGTCTGTTTTCCCTTTGGAATTGTTTCAAGAGTCTTCTCTTGAGTTGTCAGGACCTGGGGAACAGAACAGATGACTCCACGTGGGAATTTTATCCAGATTCCCTGACTGACTGAAACAGCTAGATAGTTCATTCTTTCTTGACTTTATTGCTGGCTTCAAAATAGAAAAGCATATTGCGCATATAAAGTATCCTTCTACTTGGCAGTTTGTGCAAACTGATGGAATACATTTTTCTAAGAGTAGACCAGGGTGCAGTGGCTCATGCCTGTAATCCCAGCACTCTGGGAAGCTGAGGCAGGTGGATCACTTGAGATCAGGAGTTCAAGACCAGCCTAGGTAACATGGTGAAACCCCGTCTCCACCAAAAACAAAAAATTAGCTGGGAGTGGTGGCATGTGCCTGTAGTCCCCAGGTACTGGGGAGGCCGAGGCAGGAGAATCACTTGAACCCAGGAGAAAGAGGTTGCAGTGAGCCAAGATCATGCCACTGCACTCCAGCCTAGGCAACAGAGTGAGGCTCCATCTCAAAAAAAAAAAAAAAAAAAAAAAAAAGATCAGATGCTTTGTGTGAGTTCTGAGCATGTATAGTGGGTAAAGAGGGCTGATGTCCATTTAGGCTCTTGGCAAGCCTGGTTCCCAGCAGGGAGTGGTAAGAGTTCAGAAACGATGTCAGGGCAGTAAGAGACTTTGTTTGTACCATCATGCCATCACCTATTCAGACATCCTTCTCTTTCCTTTTCAGTCAGTGGTGCTGAAGACCAAAACGGTATGTAGTTGTTTCTGTTTGGGAATGGGTTTAGGCTCTTTTGTCCTCTTCAACCCCAATCCCTTTAGTAGTCTTAAGAATTCTGAGCATTTCAGCCTCCAGAGAGAGGGTGTGTGGGAAACTCACAGAGACCCAGGGGGCCTCTCACCATCTTTGGAAATTCTCTCTGAGGCCAGCCGTGGTGGCTCACGCCTGTAATCTCAGCACTTTGGGAGGCTGAGGTGGGTGGATCACAAGGTCAGGAGATTGAGACCATCCTGGCTAACACGGTGAAACCCCGTTTCTACTGAAAATACAAAAAAATTAGCCAGGCGTGGTGGTGGGTGCCTGTAGTCCCAGCTACTCTGGAGGCTGAGACAGGAGAATGGCGTGAACCCGGGAGGCAGAGCTTGCGGAGAACCGAGATCGCGCCACTGCACTCCAGCCTGGGCGACAGAGTGAGATTCCGTCTCAAAAAAAAAAAAAGAAAAAAAGAAATTCTCTGTGCTCCCTGTGTAGGAAGCAGCGTGGAGCATATCAGGGGTAGCCTGACTGATGTGTATGTCTCCACTAAAACAGAGAAGGGGTGGCATGTATCACACTCAGCTCATTTTAAAAAAATCCTGGTGTGTTCAGTTCTGGTCTGGGTAGGGAGGGTCTCTGTGTGCACCTTCTGGGGAATCAGGGTGTTTAGCAGCTTCTGTTACTAACCAAAAAGAAAGGGTGGTGACCTAAGACAGCCCTGTTTGTACAGGGCCGGTAATGGTTAGAGCTACTCTGGAGCTAACACATGTGCTACTCTCTGGGCATAAGCTATATATCTCAGCTCAGCTGCCATTCACTTAAAGACCACGCTGGGCCCTCAGGTACTCCCAGAACACACTGCAGAACTCCTGACCATCTGTGGGGACATTCTGAAATATGCTATGTGTTTTCAAAAAGCCTCAAGGGTATGTGGTTGTGAACTCCCTCCCAAGAGGACGTTCTTAGAGTAGTCTTGGACTAGCCTGCAAGCATTTTAAAACTATTTCAGAAGACTTCCCAAATTTATTTAGTAAAATGGCCTTTTGCTCAGAATGGGCATCAGACATAAAAAACCGCTGAGCTTTTCTCAATTCCCCAAAACCATTTGGAGTTCTAGACCTACCCCCACCACCCCGCCCCCCAGCATCACCTGGTACCAAGATCAGGCTGATCTACTTGGTGCTTCCTTTCTTTGTCTGATTCCCTGGGAGAATGCTGACAGCTGAGTTAATGCATTTGTTGTTACTCCTCAGAGAATGAGTAATTGAAAATTATAAATTATTCCCACTCATCTTAGGTATTTGTAGTCTCTAAACTTCTGTTAGGGCCAACAGCACCTCAAAAGAGGCAAATAGGTTTCACTCCCTTTCACATCCAGCCTACCTGCTAAGGGGAAGTATTTTTTAACTTTTGAATAGTCCAGAAAAGAGAAAGTATAGATGCAATAAGGGAGAATTCCTCTATGGGGTGGCCAACCCCCAGATGGTAGAGGTGACTTGTGTGAGATCAGTTCCTTTTTATGGGTACCTACTTCAGGCTACAATTTAAGACATGTTGGAGATGGCTGGGCTTTTGAACATGACTTTTTCTGTTTGGGTCAGCTCTACTAGGATACTAGTCATGCCCACTATATTCTGCTAGTGACACAGGCCAGTTAGCATTTATTGAGAACTCTGTGCACTTGGCAGTTGATCTCTGTGGATAGTTTATACTCTTAGGGCAGTTAGGCAGAAGGCCATTCTAGAGCAGGAGCTGTGGGGCCAGCCTGCCTGGGTTTGCATCCTGGCTCCTCGACTTAGCAGCTGTGTGCCCTTGGGTAAGCCACTTATTTTTTTGCCCCGGTTGGCCTCATCTATAAAATGAAAATAACAAGAGGTCCTACTTCATAGTTTTTGTGAGGTTTCAGTGAGTTAATACATGCAAAGCTTTCAGGACCCTGCCTAGCACACGGTAAGCATTCAGTAAATGTGGGATGTTGTCATTCCCTTGGGAAGATGTTCATTCATCAGACATTTAGAGTACCTACCATATGACTGGCACTGGGGGCTTCAAAGATGAGTATCTAACCTCGGAGCATGGAATAAATGCTAAGCATATAATTGTAAAAATTGATTGAATATGTAGAATTAAAGAGCTCACAGTCTACTGGGGCAGTAAGTAGGTAAACTCAAAATTTTAATCCAATGTGATAAACAGTCATGGGGGTATAAAAAAGTTTTGTGGGGGTAGAAAGAGGGAGCAATAATCTCTGCCAGGCTTCTCCACCAGGAAGTTTCCTTAGGAAGCCTGGGAGTAGTTCGTGAGATAGCAGAGGGGTCCCCCATGAACCTTGACTTTATTACATGGAGGATATGTTTATAGATAAGCCATGTGATCCTTAATGAACCATTCACCACAGTTCCATTTCTATCTAAACTTTTCTGAACCAGTTTTATCTTTTTAGCCTGTTCTGCCTCAGGGGATAATGAGTCCCTAAGTGCCACTCACACACTCACTGTATTATAGCCTTAGCTGTCTGGAAATTATTTCTTTGAAGCTTTGAGGACTTTGTCTTGGTTCTCATGTTCTGGGATGTATCTGATCCACAAGTACTGTACTTTTCAAATCTATACCTGTTGGAGGGGAGGAAGTGTGGATTAAACAAGTAACCCGAGTTGGTTACTGAGGAAATGCTTCCTTGGAGGAGCTGTATTTGAGGGAAGCCTGTGCATTGGGAGTTTGTTCACAGTGTACCTGTTATCTCCCACCTCCCTCCCCCAGTTACCCCTATATACTTAAGACAGTCTCCTCACTTACTCCTCTGCCCCTTTTTTTCTGCCCTGTGTGTTTGTACAGGGGGAGCAGTACCATCAGGCTTGGAGGAGAACCTGTGTAAGATCTGCATGGACTCACCCATTGACTGTGTTCTGCTGGAGTGTGGCCACATGGTAACCTGTACCAAGTGTGGCAAGCGCATGAATGAATGTCCCATCTGCCGGCAGTATGTAATCCGAGCTGTGCATGTCTTCCGGTCCTGAGAGCTTGCATCGGTTTCTTCAGTGCCTTACAGGGAAATAGCCTGGGGTGTCTGGGCTCAGGGTTGGCCAGCTTGCAGAAGAGCAAGCTAGTAGAAATACTGCAGTGTTCCCAAGACCAGGGCAAGCAAGATGCATGTCACCCCTGAGCATGCCTGTCTTGCCACAGGGGTGTACCTCTTGGCTGACAAAGCCCAAGGCCAGTGGGAACTTGTATAAATCACATGGGTATGTTCTTGGTTCAGTGATCTTGGAGTGATGATGGTAACTGATGAACAGAGAACTTTCCAGAACTTGGGTCCTGTCTTTCTCCCTGAACCTAGACACAGTTTCACCCCCTCTCCTGTACCCAGCCCATCCCCTCCCCACATGGGAAATGCTTGCCCATGTGTTTCATCAATCAGAAGTCCTCCTGCCCAGCACATTTGGATTTAAATTTCTGGTCTCTCCAGCTTTCTGTGCTTTAACTCTTTGCTAAAGTCTCTTGCTACACTGCCTAAATCCATTTATTTCTTTGGACCAAAAATGTTAGTTTACCAGACCGATAGTGGTCCTTAGGACAGATTTTAGACCAGTAAACTTATCTTTTGTGAGAAATGAAACACAAATGCTATAGAAAAATTTCAAAGTTATTAAGAGTTGCTTCCTTAAATGCTGGGATTGGAAGCTGTTGGTCTCCTGACCCAACTCTGGGAGCCAACAAAACATCAGGCTCCCAAACTGCTGGGAAATTTGTTTCTGTCTGCAGGGGAGAGTGTGTGCATAATCCCTGCTGCTGCTTCTCTTGGGACCTGATTTGCACCATCCTTAGTTTATGTGGAAAGGGGACGCAATGGGTGGAGGCAGTGGCCTTCTGCTTAATATTGACTTGGCTTCTGATCCTTTTCCTAACTTGAAGGAGTCTTAAGCCATTTTCCCCTGAGAATGAAATCCCTCCCTAATCCATGGTAGTTTTAAGTTTGGTCTCATTGAAGAAATAGATTTAGGCAAAGAGCCTGTGCTCTTCTCTGGCCAGACTTCTCTTAAAGTTCCTGGAGAGCAAACGTTAAGACAGCACTTAAGAGCTTTCAGGAGGTACTGAATGAGACTGGATTCTGTTGTGAGCCGACAGTTCAAGTCTTTATTTCCCAGGTTGGTGGGGAGTAAGGAGACCCTACTTTCATTTCCTTTCCTAGCCTACTGATTTTTGGGGGCAGGTCAGGGAGAAAGCATTTTCTTTTCTTTTTTTTTTTTTTTGAGAGTCGCTGTTGCCCAGGCTGGAGTGCAGTGGTGCAGTATTGGCTTACTGCAACCTCCATCTCCCAGGTTCAAGCAATTCTCTTGCCTTAGCCTCCGGAGTAGCTGGGATTATAGGCGCCCGCCACCACGCCTGGTTAATTTTTGTACTTTTAGTAGAGATGGGGTTTCACCATGTTGACCAGGCTGATCTCCAACTCCTGACCTTGTGATCTGCCCACCTTGGCTTCCCAAAGTGCTGGGATTACAAGCATGAGCCACCACACCCAGGAGGAGAAAGCATTTATTCTAGGCTCTTTAGGAAGGACCATACAATGAGTAAGTGATTTTTTTGAGCCCTCACAGTCTTTACACCCCTAGAGGAGCTGGAGGGCTTAAGAGTTTGCTGGAGAAGCGTGGCCAAGCACAAAACACATTATCAGGAGAGCAGTGTTTTCCCATTACCAATGGATAAACTATGCAAACCCTAAATGCCTTGGCAGACAACTCCCACCCCTTATCCCTCCCATGCAGCTGAAAAATCTGAGACTAGAGCCAATCATGACACTGGATGGCAGAGGGAAACCTCTAAAGGGACTTATTACATTGGTACAGATATATTTATGCTTTCCTTCCATCACCAACCACTAAACCCCTTTGGAGGAATGAAATAACTGCATAAAGTAGTTGTCAGCTGAACACTGGGCCACTTACCTCAACATTATACAAAGTCCTGGATGATTTGATTCTGAACCACAGCCTTTGCAGGAGTTGGGGGAATCAGATTTGCTCATGAAGACATCCCTTTCCGCTTTTCTCATGGGCAGTAAATACTATCGTTTACAATGCCTACCAATTTAGCAAAGGATCATTCATTCAGCTGCTCAGTTCCTCTGTAAAACAGATCTATGTATGTGCAATTCAGTTAAGATCTAGCAGTAACTTAAGGGCAGAAGCTGGCCCTCTACTTACAACCTGCTTTCTCTGCTGAAGCCTTACCTCCTCCTCCAACCCGAAAATAATATACTGATAGCTGGTTAGTAACCTCAGTAAGAATTAAAACTGAGGTCGTTTACTCATTTTGCCTTTTAAGTCTTTTATCCCCTTTTGGTGAAAGTTTCCCTTTAGGAAAAAAGGTGTCAAACAACCCTGATTTTTTTTTTTTTTTTTGCATCATTTTTATTACACCAAATAAAAGTTGGGAGTTCCAGGATCCCATTCCAGTTCATATTTAACCAAGATCTAAAATTTAATTTTTTAAAATCTTTGAATCTTCCCTCCTGCCCCTCATGGATCCTTGGTTTTAATTATCATGGAAACATCTAATTCTTACAATTATTCCGTAGCTTTTGCTGATTGCTCTGAAATTTCAGTTAAGACTTGTTTCAAAAGACAGATAGCTGACTGGTTCATAATACATTGGAATAGTTGGATCCAAACTAATAAGAGTAAGCTGTACAGGAACTAGTGCTCAATATACATTGTATAAATTTGTGGAAATTTCTTGGATGTGAATTGTTACTTCAAGTGGCTTACATTAAGATTTTTTCAGACTTACTTGGAGGTTAAAGCAAACCCAAATGTGTATTATTTTGTTACAGAGCTCTGCTTTATAATTTTGTAATAAAGTTTTAATACAGACACCTGTCTTGTCTGGTGTGAGGATGTTAGAGGTTGATAGCACTGACAAAAGAGCCTGACAGTGGTTCACGCTATAATTTCAACACTTGAGGAAGCCAAGGTGGGAAGACTGCTTGAGCTTAGGAGTTTGAGACCAGTCTGGGCAATGTAGTCAGACCTCGTGTCTACTTAAAAAAACAAAAAAGCCAAAAAAACAAAAAATTAGCCATGCATGGTGGTGCATGTGGGTAGTCCCAACTACTTGGAAGGCTGAGGTAGGAGGATCACTTGAGCCAGGAGATTGAAGCTGCAGTGAGCTCTGATTGCCACCACACTCCAGCCGGGGCAACAGAGTGAGACCCTGTATTAAACAAACAAACAAACAAACAAAAAATTGACAAAATAACTGATAAACCACAAGCTAATCCTGGGATGTGCACATGGCCTGGGATTAGCCTGTGGTTGGGTGAAGTGACAAGATGCTCAGTGTTGTTGTAACTTGCCCAGGACCACAAATGTAGTATGTGGAAGAGGCCATGGAATAGCCTAGAAGAGAATGAGAGCTGGGTAGGAAAAGGATGAATCCCAAGACCAATTGGGTTGAAGCACCAAGTTCAGATATTTACACTGATCTAGAAGAGATGGGCCTTAAAGATCTGAAATGGAAAGGAATCAGGACAGCTAGTGTGCCCAGTTAGGTCTTCAGGTTACCCTGGGAGATACATGGTACCTTTTGGATACAGCTGTAGTACAGTTGGACTATGGCTCAGAAGAGGTTGGCTCAGGCTGGACGCCATGGCTCATGCCTGTAATCCCAACACTTTGAGTGGCTGGGGTGGGTGGATGACTTGAGGCCAGGAGTTTGAGACCAGTCTGGATAACATGGCGAAACGCGGTCTCTACTAAAAATACAAAAACTTAGCTGGGAGTGATGGTGTGTGCCTGTTAAGTCTCAGCCACTTGGGAGGCTGAGGCATGAGAATTGCTTGTGAACCCGGGAAGCAGAGGTTGCAGTGAGCTGAGATTGCACCACTGCACTCCAGCCTGAATGACAGAGCAAGAGTCTGTTTAAAAAAAAAAAAAAAAAAAAAAGGTTGGCCCAGCCTCGTGACAGACTGCTGTGTTGTGCACAGGCTTGTACAAACCTCCCTGACCAGGCGCCCAAGGCGCAGGGAAAAGACTCCCAAGAATGCAGCCCCTGGGAGAACAAGATTGTGTGTCCATCTGCTCTGTGACTGAGAAAGGAATCTTGCCAAAAGGGCATAAAGGATCAAGGATGAGCCCCAACACTTTGCTCACATTGCCCTAGAGAGCTGACCTGTTCAGCGCCCAGTGATGACCTCTGCTTGATGCCAGCCAGCAGCATGTAAAGGTTCAGAAGAGGGAGGCCTCCAGCATTTTGCTGGAGAGATTTATGACGATGATGTTGAGGGTTGCATTGAAATATATGAAAGAAATACATGAAAGGATACAAAATAGTATATACAGTCAGATCTCAGCAGCAAAGACTGGAAGAAAATACATAAAAAACCACTGACATTGAAATGGCAATAACACACACTAAGGCAGAGAAGGGACAAGATGATCACCTGCAGCCAGCAGAGCCCCTTTCCTGTGAGTGTGCACTCTGGGTGTAAGCAACCAGTCAGGGCAAGTGGGGCTGGGTCCAGGTTGGAGAGGACAGTGCCTTTGGCAGGATCCTGAGGAGACAGTCTTGTTCTGCTGCCCTGTCCAGTTGTTTGGCCTGAGGCTGAAGAAATGGAAATCTATGTAGGTCAGTACTCAAAAGAGGAGCAGCTTTTTGTCTCCATAGAGGATGGAATAAAAAGAGTACCTTATTCCTAATACTGAAGCCAGGCTGAACGGTGCCTATTCAAAAACACCAAATGTCCTGGGCTACAGTCAGGAAAGTAACCCCCTCCCCTGTGCTGTCCCTACTCCAACATACACATTTTAAACAGTAGGTGGAAGCCAAAGTCAATCAGATCAAATCTGGGCCGGGCGGGGGCGGTCGTGCAGTACTCCTTGATCTTACAAGCCCAGAGCCTGCTAATTTGTTCATAAGGAGAGAACTGACCCTCAAAAGCCGGGACTGGGACATGGAAGCCAATTTACAACCGTATGGTGTCCTTATGAGCCTGCACTCAGAGTGGAGTGTTAGCTGAAACATGCAAACCTGCAACTGAGGGTTCTAAAATCATAGGCTAGGCCCTTCTCCCAGGTAGGGTCTGGACATGCAAACCAGCGGTGACGTTCCCAACTCTAGATAACTATGTGGTAGGCTGTGGGCTAAGTGCTTTACATAATGTTGCTCAGGACAATAGGACAACCCTATGATTTAGGTGCAGTGGCTATCCCCATTCTACTTGGAGGGATTGAGGCTTAGATGTTACATAACTTGCCTAAGGTTAGAGCCATTAAGTTTCAAGACTCTGATTTGAGCTCCATCTATACCTGCACTGTCCAGTGTGGTAGTCACTAGTGACATGTGACCATTTGAAGTTGAATTAAACTAAGAACTTCAGTTCCTTAGTTGTGCTAGCTTCATTTCAATTGCTCAGCAGCTATCTGTGGCTAGTTTGGTTGGACAGTGCAGATTTATGGATATTGCCACTGCTGCAAAAAGTTCCATTGAATAGCACTTGTTTACACTAAATTGTCTTCCTTTTGTTCTTCAAATAAATCAGCCTCAGGTAGCACAGGAGCTGTTCTTTGTAAGCAGGTTGTATGGATCTGTTCTCAGGTGTGGATTTTTATTCTTTTTTTTTTTCTTGAAGATATGGAGTATATTTTCTTTAAGAAATTAAAAACTAAGAAAAAAATGCCACTCAACATTGTTGGTATTATCAATAGGTCAGCAGGGAAAAAAAATACTGTGATAAACTTGTCTCTCTGATACCAGGAAGAAATTCTAGTCCAAGCTTCAATATGCTTCCTGTGTTTTTCGCTAGGTATTTCTTTTACTGCCGCTCTTCCTTCTTTCCCACATTTCATATTGGAGGATTGGTACAGCCTGTAAAACTTCATTGACAGGAACAAATCCAGTATGCACTGATGTCTTCTCAAAGGCACTCTAACCCATCAGATAGCCCGGCAGTTTCATTCACATGAATACTCCAGCCATGAGAAAACTCAGTAGGACACAGACGAATCCAATGAATACAAGAAAAAAATCGATTGAGTTTTGGGATATTTGGTGCATTCGATTGGTCCAGGATTATGAAACCTAAACCTCCCATTGTGAACAGGAAGCTGGATGCAAGTCCTTCCATAACATACTGTCCATTTACTCTGTAGGCCAAGAAAGCTACTGGCCTTTGACGCCCACGTTCATCAGCCAATACTTGGGGGGGTCAACAATATCACAGAATTATTCCTCCAGTCATGAGGAAGACACCACCACCAGAGCATACACAGTCATGGCTGCTGGCAGGTGCAGCCAGGGTGACTTAGTCAGCTTCAGGCTGGGACACTCAAGCACTAAGAACGGGACACGGTACAAAGTCTCCACGTTGGTGGCAACAAGGGTCTTGGCCTCAAGCCCCACGTGGATTTTTATTCTTAAAGAACAGTCTTGTTTCCAGGTTTTGGGGAGGCAGATCTTCCTGGAGCCCTCTATCCCTCCAGAGGAGTGACCCAAGTAACTTCCCTTTCTTCATAAAGGCCCCATTGTCCTACCTGACCCTAGTCCCCTCCCTTCAAACTGGGAATCCTCACTCTGTAATAGGAGAACACAGAGAAGAAAGTCAAAAAAGTTCATTTTGTTCTCTTTCACATGAGGCTTTGTTCCTGGCAAAGGGTGTCCGGCCGAACACAAGTTCTGCTAAATGGAAGCATTTCTGAGGGCAGTCCTTTAAATACTTTAAAATGAGCCTGGAAGTACAAAGGAACAGGCAAGGACGGGAGAGAAGGCTTTGCGGACAGAGCTGCCATAACCCAGCCTTTACTCCTTAATCTCTAGGGAAATTATTAGGGGTGTAGGTGGGGAAAGGACAAAGACAACTGCAAGATATTTTATTTATAAAAAAGGTAACTAAGCTGCTTTTCAAAGAAAACAAAAAGATGGTAAACCCAGCACCCAGACCTGAAAGATCTATTTAAATCCAGCAAGAGAAACTGACTTCAGTTGTGGCACCCACAGCAACTAATTCCTGGTCCAGAAGAGACCGTGGAGAACTGGTGGGTTTGGGAGAAGCAACCCCATTCCCCCTATCCTGTGTCTACCTGCCTCCAGCCTGAGTCCAGTCCAGTAGTATGGTAAAGGAGAGTATGGCCTGAGGGAGAGGGAAGACAGCAAACCTAGCAGGGAGCTACCAGTCTCCGTTTCCGGATACATGCCCAAATCCACTCTGGGGAGACCTGCTGGGCCGCAGGGTTCTTGTCCCTGCTACCCAGCACGTGCGTGGCTGAGGTCATATCAAATTCCTGTACCAGGTCCCCGTCGAATGCCACAAAGTAGCGTCTGAGACGGCTGAAGTCTGGTGTGGAGGGTGGCAAGTAAAGCCGCACTCCAGTGAAGATGTCCAGCAGAACCTGCAAATGCAGAGAGGTCACGGTGGGGTCAGACCCACACTGGGTACAGATGGGTCTTCACCCAGATAAGCCCAGGACAGAATGAGGGAGCCTAGAGTTAGGACACAAGCAGAGGAGTTTACTGGAATACTATGCATCAATAACCCCACCCCTCCAGTCACTCCAAGTTATACAAGACTGACATGCCCCTCCATCCCTGCCTAGGGGAAAAGGAGAGGGGCTAGGCCTTGACATCTGGGACCTGGAGATGGGAAGAGCATGTGTGTGTAAGAGCCACCCAGTCATGGTGGGCAGGCAGAGCTGGCCCTGACTCAGTGCCCCCAGATTCAGTGATGTCCCCTGAGACCAAGCAGTCTACTCTGTACAACCTGCTAGACTGAAGGGTCAGGAGTCCTGCTAACTACTCTCAATGGGTTCAAGGACTTCAGGCTGGGAAGAGAGAGGGGAAAGGTTTCTACAGGTCTGTTGGGGACCGAGTTCAGGACCTGAGTTGTCAGACTTCTATGCTTACTCCTGGATGGCGGTGGGGAGAGTGGGGGTGCAATGACATGGGTGTAAATTATGTTTACTTCTCTATCTGCCCTTTGAGCCATCAGCTCCCCCAGAGTTGAGCCAGTACTAAACCTAGTTCTTGGCATCAGAAAGTGCTCAAAAGAGGCCAGGTGCGGTGGCTTATGCCTGTAATCCCAGCACTCTGGGAGGCCGAGGCAGGCGGATCACTTGAGGTCAGGACTTCGAGACCAGCCTGACCAACATGGTGAAACCCTGTCTCTACTAAAAATACAAAAATTAGCTGGGCATGGTGGCACATGCCTATACTCCCAGCTACTCGGGAGGCTGAAGCAGGAGAATCGCTTGAACCTGGGAGGTGGAGGTTGCAGTGAGCTGAGATTGCACCACTTCACTCCAGCCTGTCAGACAGAGCCAGACTTGAGGGGAAAAAAAAAAAAAAGTGCTCAGGAGATGTTGCCAAACCCAAGACTGACAAGTAAGTGTAAAAGGGAAAAGGTTCCTCAGGTGGGAGGAGAGTCACCAAGCCAGTGCCCTCTCCCCTTCTTATTGCTCGCTGGACCTGCTTCCAGCCTAACCACAAACTCACAATGCTGCATTCCCACACCCAGACTGGGCTTTCCCATTTAATGTAAATTTTGACTTGGGGCCAGCAGCTGAGTGAGTCCCTGCAGTCTCTCCTGGCTAGGCCGGGCTGTTCTATCTCCTGCCTGCTGGCACAATTCTCCTTCCTCTCTGCTCACTGGCTCGCTGCCTCTGCAAGGCAACAAGAGGACACAGGGTGAGCAGCAGCACTGCTGACCCTGCCCACGACAGGAGCGGCGGCAGGCAGGGAAGAGGTTTAGCCAATGTTCCCCAAACACCTTTGCTCATCCTCTTTCAAACTTCTTGTGCAGAGGGTTAGGAACACAACCTGGGCTAAACCAGCCCACGTGGTGTGTTGCTGTTTTTACCCTCACCTTTGTTTGGCACAGGGTCTCATCAGCAGCTTTCCGCTTCTCCCCTACTTTCACTGGAGAAGACTTCATGGCCAGCTTCTCTCCCACCTTCACAGCAGAAGGCTTTACAGTCAGCATGTTGCCTGAAGGACAGAGAGGAAGTTGGGCGTGGTGGTGCACACCTATAGTCCCAGCTACTCGGGAGGATCAATTGAACCCAGGAGTTCGAGGCTGCAGTGAGCTATGGTCGTGCCACTGCACTCCAGCCTGGATGACAGAGTGAGACCCTGTCTCTAAAAAAACATAAGATACAAAAGAACTAAGAGGGTAGGGATTGCTGATAATGCTCCCTGCAGTCAGGGGCAGTAAGGGGAAGGACCAGGGCCTTTCTCTGCTATGCGCACAGGTGAGAGGGGAGTGAAGAGTTATCAGCTAAGCCCTTTAGCTCAAAGGTAGCTTATTCCCTGGTCAGACTGGCTGTCGCCAGGGTACTGCTCCATTCAGGTTTGCTGAGCAGATACAGGGTGCCCAGCAGAAGGGTCTCTGGCCCATGGCTGGACACACACCAGGAATGCAGTCCATGTCCACTGCAGTGGACATAGATAATCATGAGATCTCAGGGCTGGAATGTGAGACTGCGTCCCTGCCCTCGAATCTCCGCCCCTCACACCGCCCTCTTCACCATCCCAGCCCCTCCCTATCCTTACCGCCTTTGCTGTTGGAGTTACTCAGCTTCCCTTCTGCTTTCTTGGTACTGGCAGAGGGCTTGCTGGGGGCCTTGCGGGACACAGCAGACCCTGAGGGACCCTTATTCTCTTCACTGCTACCCCCTGTAGTGGAGCTCCCCTCATCTCCAGCCACTACAGTGAAGTCTGCCTTCTCCTTGGACAACTGGTACAGTTCCTGAGGCGGGGAGGGACAATGTCAGAGGGTTTCATTGCCTTCCCAGACTGGCCTCAGAGGTGATGTGTGTGGTGTGTTTTAGGCGCATGTGAGAACAAAGATGTGAGAAAGATAAAGAGCAAGGAAAAGGAGTTGGCTTCCTTGGTACCATTCCAAAGTGTGGCCCTATAGCCTGAGTAATCAGGGTACAAATCATTGTTCTCGGTACAGCAAAGCAGGGACTGAAGGCTGGGGCAACAGGAGCAAACTCTTATTCCCCAGACCAAGGGCTGCTCAGTGGGGCCTCGCAAATGCAAGGTTCTCTGCTCAGAGATGAAGGGAGAAGGAGGTCTAGTGCTGTGCCCCTGGCCCAGCAGCAGTTTGTTTCCCTCTCTAATTGCCCTCCTTGCTCTGCCACAGGAGAATGGGGGAAAAGAGAAGACAGAGGACATGTCAATGGTCCAGATGCCCAAGGCTCCAAGGCCTGGACAGTGGGGTGGAGAATACACATACAGCCTAAGAGCTGCTACCTTGAGTTGGGGAAGGTTAGTGGCAGATTTCCAGTCCTTATCATCTCGGATTCGGGTGCAGCGAGGGAATCGGATGGAGATCCCATCAGCTGTGTGAGCCTCCGATTTGGAGAATTCAGCCCCTGTGATCTCCCACACGGCAGCTTTCTGTCAGGAGTAAGTCAGCAGGTCATCACTGGTTAAGAAGATAGTATCAGTGGCCGGGCGTGGTGGCTCATGCCTGTAATCCCAGCACTTTGGGAGGCCGAGGCGGGTGGATCACCTGAGGTCAGAAGTTTGAGACCAGCCTGGCCAACATGGTAAAACCCTATCTCTACTAAAAATGCAAAAATTAGCTGGGCGTGGTGGCGCGCCCCTGTAATCCCAGCTACTTGGGAGACTGAGGTGGGAGAACTGCTTGAACCTGGGAGGCGGAGGCTGTAGTGAGCAGAGATCTTGCCACTGCACTCCAGTCTAGACAACAGAGTGAGACCCTGTCTCAAAAAAACAAAACAAAACAAAAAGATCTCCCAACCAGCTAGAAGCAATACAGAACAGTTAAAACCACAAAGGTGGCCGCGTGCAGTGGCCCACACCTGTAATCCCAGCACTTTGGGAGGCTGAGGCGGGCAGGTCACCTGAGGTCAAGAGTTCAAGACCAGCCTGACCAACATGGAGAAACCACGTCTCCCTTAAAAATACAAAATTAGTTGGCCGTGGTGGCACGTGCCTGTAATCCCAGCTACTTGGGAGGCTGAAGCAGGAGAATCGCTTGAACCCGGGAGATGGAGGTTGTTGTGAGCCAAGATCGTGCTATTGCACTCCAGCCTGGGCAACAAGAGTGAAACTCCGTCTCAAAACAAAACAAAAAACAAAACAAACAAACAAAAAACCAAAGAAGGCTTTGGCTAGCAGCTGGGAAACTTGGGTCCCAGTTCTGCTGCTGCTGCTGCTAAATAACCTTAGGGAAGTCCTGTTTGTTCTCTAGGTCTCTTTCTTGGTCAGTACAAGAAGGGATTGGGCCAGATTACTTCTAGAATACACCCTTCGCGCTGAGTGGATAGGTACTCTCTTCTTCTTCTCTCTCTCTTTTTAAAAAGCAATTGTATTGCAGAAAGAATTCTATTCAAAATTCCTCAGAGTTGTCCGGCTGTCCCTGTGCCTATCACTTGGCTGGAAATCCAGATCCCCACCCCTGGGTGGACTTTCAGCGAGGTGAGATGGATTCTCTATGGCACTAGAGAACCTGCAAGCTAATTCTATGGGCTGGAGGACCCCAAGCCATTGGGTTGATACCTTTGGGTCTGGGACGATGAAGTCAGGATAGTAGATCTTGTTGACTTTCAGCCAGCTAGGTATTTTGCTGGGGTCCTACAGGAGAAAAGATGCTATTTTGGGCTGTTCCCAACCTGGATCAAGGCTTAAATCCCTTCTCCTGGTAATGAGATTATAAGAAGCCACTTAAACAGCTGACTCTTGAGCAATGTGATCCTCCCAGGCCAGAGTGGGTATGACCTAGAGGCATGCAAGCCATTTTCCACAAGGCAGGCATTCAGAGATTTTAAGGCCTAATCCTGCTCCCCTGAGCAAGCTGCAACCCTTCTTTCTGGGGAGACAGATAAACAATACCTGTAATCCCCAAAGCACAGCCTCTGTCTCAGTGATCATGGCCAGTCCAGAGGCCAGGGTCAACCAAGTCCCTTCCTCACCTTGCTGATCTTCACCATGTCTAGTTCATTCTGCAGGCGGGCAAGCGTGGCGTCATCATGGCCTCCTGCACACTTGGTGACTGTGCACCACTTCTGGCTGCCAGGGTCGTAGCAGCCCATGAGGAAGATTGACATCATGCCGCCTGGGAGGGGAGTGTGAGATGAGTGTGGGTTGGAGGAGCCATCTCTGCCAGCCCCAAGAGCCCAGGAGAGGGAGCCCGGGGCCAGGGAGAAGACCTGGGTCCCAGCCGTCAGAGTGCCAGAGTTTACCTCTTGGAGCTACTTCTTACTAGCTGTGTAATTTTAACCTTTGTAAGCCCTGATTTCCTCTTTTGTAAATTAGGGATAATCACACCCAACGCGTTGGGCTGTGGGGCATTGAATTGTGTTGGACACATGACAGATTGCTTAGAAGTATTAGTTCCTCAGACTCCAGCTTCCTCTCCAGTCAGGAAAGAGATTTTCCCTGAGGAGAAAGCTGTCAGGTCCTGACAAAATAATTGGTGGTAAGCGTCCTTCTGCTAGGCTAGCATAGGGTACTCAGTGACTTCTCCCTAACCAAGTAAGCAGGCCAGCTTGGGGCCCCAGATCCTAGGACTTCGGAAGTCATGACTGGCCATGCTGGCAGATCAAGCCAGTAACAAGGCCAGCCTGTACCTCAAGCGATGCCTTCTAAAACAGTACCACCCCAGTGGGCAGAAGCCACCCTGACCTTTGCTCCCTTGCCCATAGAAGGCCCCAAGGACCACCAGGTCAGCTGTGTCGGCCATGGCCCCCTCATTCAAATAGTCCTTCTTCACTTTCAGCCAGTGCCGCTTCCCAGGCTCATATGTACCCTGAGGTGAAGCAAAAGAGAGACCACAGAGTAGAAAGGCAACTCCATGAGGATGGGTTCACCCCTTCACTGCTACACACCAGATCTAGCCCAGTGCCCCTCCCTCAGGGGAAGAGCCCTCAGGCTCCAGGCACTACAGGAGACACACAAACCAGCCCTCCAGATCCAGGACATATCTGCCCACACCCTGGAAAGGTTCCCCAGCAGCCACCCCAACCACTGCAGGCTGCCACCGCCATCTCCTGGTCAGGGCTGGAAAGGCTCAGGGGAGAGGGCTGTGAGTGAGTCGACAGGAGAAAGCAAGCAGGGCCACCTTACCTTCACATCCTTCAGCACCAGCCCCTCCAATCCCTCCCGGATCACCCGGGTTATCATGTCAGCCAAGTCCGAAGCTTTCTGAGGGACAAGAGAGATGCTGAAGTTGGTGTGGGAGTGGAGAAGGTGGTGAGGGGGTTGTTCCTTTTCACACACTACTTAAGTGCCCAATGGAAACACCCTTACTTGAATATAAGGGACAAAGGGTTAGAAAGCAGGTTGCTTCTCATTCCAACGAGAGGGCTGCTGTGGCTTTGAAACACAGGGGGCTTACCTAGGAAGGATTTCCATGCCCTACCCTTCTGGGTGAAGACTAGCAGACAACATATACAACAGTCAAATGCAAACATTATCAGCAGGCTGCATAAGACATTAAGATTTATTCTTCCAGTTGCAGTTGACCCAAGGAGTTCTCTGCCCTGCTTTCAAACTTCTAGGACACTGCCTAGCGTAGGGTCTTCACTTACTGTGACTCGCTTCATTTCTGAGAACATGATCCGGTTTGGAATTTCAACCATGTTGTCATGAAGAAACTTCCGCCGCTCACACAGAGGCCTGAGGAGAACAGGAGAGCTGAGGTTAGGCCGGGATCCTCCCACCCTTATTAGGAATTCTGAGGAAGGAAGGGCCACAATGATAAAGCTGCTACTTCAAGAAAGGGTTTGCCATGGATCAAAGACCTCATGTGTAACAGCTCTGCTGTCAAGGGCTGCAAGGGCTCCATCGTGACCGAAGATGGACAATTGTGAGCTGTGGCATAGAGCCAGTTCATAGTTGTAGTTCCTATTTCTACTTCATCAAGCGAGCCAAGGGAGAACTGGCCTCTAGCCCAGATTGTATAAATTCTGGTCCCACTTGAAAAGTGACTCCAACTCTCATTTTTTATCCCCCGCACCCTGCTTTGCCCCAGTCCCAAGGCCAACCCCTGGGTAGGCAGGCTGAGACAAGCCTCAGGACCCAAACCCCAAATCCTACCCCCACCAATTCCTTCCCTCTCTACTTCTTTCTCCTTCCCCGATCAAGGATGTGGCTGCTGCAGGAGGAACAGGGTAGAGATACATTTCTAAGTGAGGAAAGGGCTGATATTGGTTTCTCAGGCACAAGCATATGGATGCAGCTAAGTCAAGACTGCTCATTCTCTCCAAGATGGTCCCACCCATAGCCTCCCCTATAATCAGGAGCTTCCTGTTGTCAGTCTCTTCTGAAATCAAAACGTTTGAGCTGAAAACCATCTGCCTTATGCCCCCAGGGGTGTCATTGGAGAAATAAACTGAAACCCCATATGCTCACAGTCTATTTCTCTGCAATAGTCCATTTTGCTTTAGTAGAGAAACTTCTTTGGGGGTTTGGGTTTCTTCTGTGACTTAAGCTCTCAGAGACGAGATGGAGTCAACACGTGGGCTCTTTCTTACACTGAACGGGGAGCGGACCATGTAGCAATTGTGCTTCCTCTCAGCTCCCTCTTGCCATTGCCTTTGGCAAGCTCCTGAGTGCAAACGTATGTGCCAGCTGGTTCCCCGTACCCTCCTTTCCAACCTGAAGCCCCCATCTTCCTCATCGAGGAAATGAAAACAGACTCCTGGCAGTTTCTGGGTTTAAAGATGCTAGCCAACTCACCTGTCCATCAAGCTGACATCATTAAAGTAGATACAATCAAAAACAAACAGGCAGACATTAGCATCCTGGAAGGCTGCTTTCTGTAAGGGAAAATGAGGTAGTAGGTATACAAAGAACAAAAGTCACAAAGCATGACAAAATGAGTACCAGTCCACTTCTGGAGGCCCCCTAAGGCACCGAATGAAAAAGTCCTATTTCTGCTCTGAAGCCCCTGGGCCATAAGGGCACTGAGCAGATAGTGCTAAATGGAAACCAACCCAATTATAACTTGGTTCCCAATACCAGTCCCTTTTGAGGAGAAAAGCAAAAGACAAAAAACCAAACCAGAAACAGGTCAGAAGCGAAGAATAAGGCCCACACTAAGTGATATTTCCTTCCTTTTCAGACTGCAGCGTGCATCCACATGTACATACTCATTCATTCTTGCACATATGGCCCTGAGGCAGTACCTTGTGCACTCCCAGAGTCCCAAAGGGCAGTGGTTTGCCTGTCTTGTTGTCAATCAGAAGCACCTCAGAATCCAAGATCATGCTGTGTCCCCCAGGAAAAGCCTGGGGGATGTAGTCCTTAAAGTGGGCTACCTGAAAGCAGAAGGGGAGCTTTGGTGAGGGATGACATGGCAGCAGGGACCCCAAACCATGCCATAGAGGGCAAAGCCTGGGCCCCAGATGGGATACAGAACAACATGTGGAAGGCCCAGCTAATGCGCAAAACATATAGCTAGGCCTTGCGAGCCACCTGGACAAAAGGAAGAGGCCATCTGTTTCAGTACTTCTGTCCAGCCCCAGGAAGAGGTCAGCCCATGCTGAGTCACTTTCTATGGGCTGTAGAGAAGGTACAATTTTTGAGGCAAATGGAAGAAACAGAGAGATTAAACCTGTTGGGGGAGGAGGAGGAGGGTGGGTGGGCAGAGATTAGTGCCTACTGCGGAACATGTGTGACTGTCAGGCTGGGGATTGGATTAGGGGAGAACAGACTGCTTGAAAACAGAAAGGTAGAAATGAACCCCCTCAGGTGCAACAAGGAAACTTGAGCAGTGTCTTCTCTGAGCGGGAGCCCTGAACCCACAGCCATCACTACCCAGGATGCTTAGAGCAGGGACAGAAAAGGCCAGCACATCCATGCCATTCCCCTTCAATCCCTAATCTAGCCCTTTAAGAACCCAAATCACAGGAGAGGCAAAGGATGAGTGATCACTGGGTAAGGGAAAATTAAGGAAAGGACTAAATCTGGAAAAGTGCGCTCAGACTTCTTCCTGGGTCACAGATGGTGTCTATTTAACACCAACCTCACCAGAGGCAGCTCCTCATGATTTACAGTGCTTCACAGAACACGTGAACCTGCACTAAAGCTCCACAATGAGGCCACTGCTTAGCCCTCCTCTTGAACATATGAAACAAATGGCCTGCTTTGTTCCCAGTGCTCCAGCAGGAAGGCAAGGCTGAGGTAAGCATAGGGGCCACACAGCACGTTCCCCTGAACCCCCTGGGGCTCTGAAAAACTGAATCTGGGCTAGGAAAGAAAAGGATAGCAAGGATAGGAATTCCATCTGCTCACAAGCTACCGGAGCCAGATGTTCCAGCTGCTTTTTCCTGAAGACACCCCTAAAGGTTCACAGTAGCCTTGGGAGTGGAGAAGGGCTAAGGAGTAAGGTTCCAAATGCCACCTCTGATTAGAGCAGGAATTTGGCTCCCAGATGTCCCCATAAGACTGTGTTTACATCAGAATGTAAACTTCATGATGGCCAGAACTTTTGTCCAGTTTTTCCACTGCCATATCCCCACTAGCTATAACAATGGGTAAACATCTGATAAATAATTCTTGAACAAATTAATGAATGACAGCCCAATAGCCTGTGGTATATAAGCCTTAGTCTAGCTCACGGGAAGCATCTGGGACATGGAAACACAAAAGATACGCAGCAACTCACCAAGTGAGCTCACTGTCCCAACCAACATCACTGTGGGCAAAAGAAGTATCACTGTTCCAGGGAGCTCTATCCTCACTAACCCAAGTCAGGGCTCTTTGGCTCTCCCTGCTGAGCAGCCCTTCATTACTGGAAGACTCCAAAAATGAATAAATCAATTAATTCATTCAACAAATAAAAAAGAAACCCTTACTGTGTACCACAGCTGGAATGGCTATGGGACTCTGGGCCTGAGATTGTTAGAGGCACAAAGGGGAAAGATGGTCCTGGCGGAAAGGAAGGGACTCATACCTTGTGAGGCAGGACGGGCTTGAGACTGCGGCTGAAGTAGCTGAAGTGGTCTCCATTCTTATGCACTTGGACTCGCTCTCCATCGTACTTGATCTCAGAGAACATGCCATTGGGACATTTCTTCATTGCGTACTCAATGGACTTGCAGGCCTCCGCCTTGGGGTGTGGAAAGCAAAGCCTGGAGACTTTCAGTGAGGGGCTGCTAAGCAGCAACAGCCAAAGACCTTGTAATTGGGTTAGTGAGGGCAGGACCTGGGTCTTGGGGACTGACTGCCCATAATTAATGCTCAGGGAAGGCTGTTGAAGAGGTGATGGGAACGGAAAGGGCTGGACAATGTTGTATTCTGCCTATAAAATAATCACCAGAGCTGACACAGGAGCTCGCCTTTTGAGGAATATGAATGCTATTCATTGTACAACAAGTAAAAGCCCAGTGAAACAAGATTTAATTTTTTTCTCAATAATTCAGGCTCTTGCAGGTCCTCTGGCTTCTTACTAAACACATCAGTTCTCCCAGTAAAAAAGGTCTATGTGAAGCTAAGGTTAAAGAGTGCCGGTGACGGTGAGGCTGGCAGGGTGAGTGATCGGGGGTCCCTACAACAGGGTTTCCACATACTGGAGCACTTACTTACATGCCTACCTGTGCTAGCCTAACTCCAACAACAATAGCTACCATTTTGGGAGTACTTCACACACATAATCTCATTTCATCCCTGCTGTGACATCCTATGTGACAAATATTGTTTTCATCTTTGGATAACAAAACTGAAGGTTAGAGAGATTAGGTGCTTGCTTAAGTTACACTAACGAATGGCAAGAATGAGATTTGAATCTAGGCCCACCTATAAAACCTGTGTGGTTAACCACTAAGCTATATAACCCATGCCAGTCTTTAAATGACAAACTAAAGAACAGACGCCAGGAGGCATTTTTATAAAAGTCAGAAAGGCCACTACTGCAGGTGGCCACAGTCCCATCTCTGGGATGGAGATCTCACTGTTTTGATGCTGGCTATCCCACATTCCTAGCAGGGAGAGAACACTTCCCTATCTCAAACATAAAACCCTAAACCAAGGCGTTAGCATGACACACAAGACAGTTTCAAGAAAAGCACTGTACATCACTCAAAAATCCAAAGAATCTCACAGTAGGCATGGCACCATATGTGGTGGGCCCTGTCACACAGGAAAACTGATGCTGGAAAGGAAACCCCATTTCTTTTTTTTTTTTTTTTTTTTTGAGACGGAGTCTCGCTCTGTCGCCCAGGCTGGAGTGCAGTGGCTGGATCTCAGCTCACTGCAAGCTCCGCCTCCCGGGTTCACGCCATTCTCCTGCCTCAGCCTCCCAAGTAGCTGGGACTACAGGCGCCCGCCACCTCGCCCAGCTAGTTTTTTGTATTTTTTAGTAGAGACGGGGTTTCACCGTGTTAGCCAGGATGGTCTCGATCTCCTGACCTCGTGATCCACCCGTCTCGGCCTCCCAAAGTGCTGGGATTACAGGCTTGAGCCACCGCGCCCGGCCGGAAACCCCATTTCTTATGAAATGAGCAGACGCCCAAGATGATGTCTGCCAAAATCAGCCTTCATTCCTTATGTGTCCTCCCTCTTCCCAGGTCACCCTGTCACAGGAAGCCTGGCTCTGCCACCAACTCTCAGATCTACTTTGCTGTAGGTCACAGAATCTCAGGGGTTACTTAAACATCCATCTGTCTTCAGGTAAGATAACAGATAAACCATTCTAGGGAGATGCCTCAGGCAGTCTCAGACGTCATCCACACAGGAGACTGAAGGACAAGAGAAACTAAATCACTCATCTAAGATTCTACAGCTTCTTGGTGGCACAGCTGGGCCTACGGCTCAGGTCTTTCCACTAGATCTTCTGTGTTCTCCTTTGCCTTCGCTTCCTATTGAGAAATACCCTCTTGCACCTCCCTCTTCCTTCCCCAAACTCCTCCAGTCAATTTGCAAGCACTCTCAACACTCATACCCTATCGGATCTCAGCCCGAAGGATGTGGAGCTTGGAGAGGCTGGAGAGCAGAGGCAGGGCAGCACTCCTCACCAGCATGGGCTGCACGGGTGTCATCAGCGAGGCCTGGACGCTCAGAGCTCGTCTCTGGCCCGGCTCCTTCTCCACCTCCTGCGCATTGTGAAGGACCCGTTCCACCACATCCTGCAGGTTGCGCGAGGCTTTGAAGGCTTCATAGGCATTGGGGTCAAGGGCGTCTAACCTGCCAAGGGGTACAGGAACAAGGAAACAAAACCACTGCCTTTGTTTGACTCCATGGCTTTGGACAGCAATCTGTCCTCACAGGAGAAATCCTCATCTGTAGGGAAGGGGTTGTGTTCTACTGTCTAAAGATTTTTACAAGAGGAGAGAAAACTCTTGGAAAATTCAGCTCTTTCGAGATACTGTGCCTGTGTGCATGATGCCTTAGTGAGGGGCTGGAGTAGGCAAGAGACTTATGAATGGATTCCACACTTCAACTATAACAACTCTGTGAGAAAGGTACTGTTATCTCCATTTTATATAGGAGAAAACGGAGGCAGAGACAGGTCAAGTGACAGATCAGGGTCCCACAGAAAGTAAGAAAGTTGAATGGGGATTCAAATCCTGATTGGGACTCAGAAGTCCTGATACCAGTTGGGAACAAATGAAGCTAACAAATGACAGCTCGGGCTGTCAGAGGAGCTGCTACTTACACATGTTTTGCACCTGAGTTCATCTTCAGATCATGTTTGATCAACCTGATGATGCATTTAAGGTCATTGGCTGTACACCTAGAGGAATGAGGCACATTTAACTTGGTCTTGAAGAGCTCTGGAACCCCAAGGGAACCTTCCCTTCCCAAGAGAGTTCATCTCTCTATGCCCAATCCCCATTGGGCATGGTTTGACAGAGGCAGCTCCCCCACCTGGAGGCAATGTCCTGCAGGGCCTGTTGCTGCTCATCCTCCTTGGTGAGCCTGGACAGCCGCAGAAGGAACTCATCCACCTCCTGGATGGTAAGGAGGCTCTTGGCAGCTGGGGGGAAAGACTTGCTCTGCTCAAAGAAGACTCTGATTGTCTCTGACACGTCACCCTGTCTCCAAAAACCAAAATGCCACTGCTGCAACCCTAGGGTGGCCACGTGTATCCCCCAAGACCCAGGACTGAACATGAATCAAGAAATTTCAATCATAGCTCCTATCCCAACTCAACATATCTAGCCCACTTCTTAGAGACACTAGCCCATCCACAATTCCTAGAAGGGGATGGAAACTTGCCATGGTACCGGGGATAGAGTCACGAACAAACCAAAGCTTGGTAAACCCAAGTTACAGGAGAAAACAAGCGAGAAAAAAGAGTACAGAATAAGAGCCCCAGGAGAGAGAGAGGGGGCAAGTCTGAAATTCTGACTTTTGAGAACCAGGCCTCTGTGGTTCAGCAGTGGTATGGTTTCCGTCCTCAGAAACTTACGAAATTAACAGCTATAGCCTCACATTCAGCTCCCCCAGTAACAAAGGCTTGCTCAAATGGGTTTCAGTTTCCTAAAACAGTATGTGTCCCAACCAGAAAAAAAAAAAAAAGAGGCTGCAGGTGCCTGGCTTGGCAAAACCCTACCTGGAATGTAGCCTACCCTCCCTCCCCTTCCTCTGACCTGCTCTAGGTCCCGTGCCATATCATCTGGGTTGCAGTTAAAAATGCGACTGAAAAGCTTCACAATCTGCTTATCATTCAAGTTGTAAACAGTCTTAACGACTCCTGGCAGCAGCAGCTTCACCGTTAGGTACACATCACCATGGAAACCATCTGGAGATAGAAGAAAGGAACCCTTCTTGAGAAATAGAGCTTAAACACATAAATATATAAACTCAAAGAAGACTGGGCAAGGTGGCTCACACCTGTAATCTCAGCACTTTGGGAGGCTGAGGCAGGAGGACTGTTTGAGCCCAAGAGGTGGAGGCTGCAGTGAACTGAGATTGCACCAGTGCACTCCAGCCTGGGCAACACAGCCACATTTTTTTGTCTCAATAAATAAACAAACAAACTCAAAGAAGCAGAGCCCAAAACATATCTATATATCACTGCCCACGCTCCTATAGTGCCCTGTGCATATTGCTACAGTAGGAGACAGCATGGAGTTCAGAGGCTGGTGGACTGTGTGACTGCCTCGCCTTTAGCCTACAGATGAACTCTCGTTGGACAGAGTGGTTACTTTCACTTCAGGTGCCCAGTGACAAGGACATTACAGATGCTCATTGACAATTTGTTAGATAAATTAAAGAAACAGAGTTGGAAGATTCTATTCCAAGCTGTGTATATGGTTCACAAAAACCTAATTAAATATGTAGGACAGTAAATTTTCTAACTAGTCAAATAGGATGGGTTCTTCTGGCCTCCTAGGAGCAGAATAATGGGAGAGGAAGAAAGATGCCAAAGTGCTCTGAAAAAAACTGGTTACATAATTTGAGGAGTACAGTGCAAAATGCAAATGCGAGGCCCTTTGTTCAAAATTATTAAGAATTTCAAGACAGACTACAGTAAAGTATTAAACCAAGCATGGGACCCTGGGCAACTACACAGCTCACATGCCCTGGAAGGCAGTCATGGCCTTGAGCTCTCTGGAGGAAAGGCCTATTCAGGATGCTCATGCCACACCTCCTGCTGAGCCTTTCCGCAGGAAGTCCTGGATGATCTGGGTCTTCGTGTTGTAGCTAGGATTATCGGCCACCATGGCGCATAACTTTCGAAACTCCCGTAGCAGACAGTCCTTATGCCTGGGGTCACATTTGCTTGAAGACAGACTTCTCTTAGGGGTGGGGCTTGAGGGGGCTCCCCCAGAGTTGTTGGGCTTGGCTGCTGGAGAAACAACAGAGATGAATTCATTCTGCCTTTCTGAGAAGAAAGAAAGGGAAGGAAGGAAATTAACAGATATTCTGCTGCTACTTTAGCTTTATTTACTCTCCCCGAATAGACCTTTGGGGTAGATGTCATTATACCCATCTTACAGATAAAGAAATGGAGGCCAAGTAATTTTCTCAAATCTTACAGCTATTAATTAATGGTAAAGGAGCAATGGCCTCCTTAGACCAAGCAAAACACCAGACTGATGTGCATCTCTTTATGTGAGCACTTCACAAAAGAATAAAGACTGAAGTCATGCCAAGAATGATCAGGACTGGCTGGGCACAGTGGCTCACACCTGTAACCCTAACACTATGGGAGGCCAACGTGGGAGGACTGCTTGACCCCAGGAGTTTGAGACCAGCCTCGGCAACATAGGAAGATTCTGTCTCTAAAAAATAAATAAATAAATAAATAAATAAATAAATAAATAAATAAAGCGGTCAGAAGATTCTCAGAGCAATTGTAAAGCTGACCCCAGAAAAGTTGGCATGAGAAAGGAGTAAGAAATCAAGGCACATGTTAGTCAATGTGAAATTACTGCTATCACAGGTTGTCAGAGCTGGAAGAAGCCTTAAAGATTATCTAGTTCAATGGTCTCTTACTGATAAGGCGATTGAGGTCTGGCAAGAGCAAATGACTTCCTGGCCCACTTCCTTGTTGAAAGAGCCAGGACAAAGACTCTACTAAGAAAGTCAGATCCCACTAGTACATTCAACATCCCCACCCCTTGCCACTTCAACCTTTCTTTTCTTATTGTCAAAATAAAACCCTGCTCCCCAAGGAGCAGTTATAAAAAAAAAAAAAATACATTTTTACAAAAGGTGGTCAAGGGGCAGGGCTTTCCTCCAGACGCTTAAAAATAACTATGCGCCACTCATCGATCACTTCGTGACCATTTACAAAGCATATTTTATTCACAAGCTTGTGGCAGAGCCATTACTAAGCTAACTGCTGTTGTACGCTGCTTCTTGTCTGGGCTTTGTAAATTATAAATCCATCCTCATCTCTGATACGGAATCTAAATACGATTTTAAGGGACAAAATCTCCAAAGTGTCAATGTTCAACCAGGTTGCAAGAACTAAAACACTGTTTCTCTCAACTCCTCTCAAATTCCATCCCCAACACCAGAGCCCTTCCAGAAACATGCCGTCCTTCTCATCACCTGGACTCTTCTCTATCTTTGGCCTACCAGCAAACAACAAACAAACCAACCTCAGAATTTTAAAATAATAAAAATCCTATAGAGCCAGGCACCGTTTTTGCAAAATCCTATAGAGCCAGGCACCGTTTTTGCAACGTTATCTCTTATAGTCCTCATGAGAACACTATGGGGTAGATGAGGCATGGAGATACGATGAAGCTTAAACAAATAAATACACAACCTCAAGGAAGCAGAGGGGAAAGTAATTTATATATTGCTGCCTATGCTCCCATAGCACCCTGTACATAACACTATGGTAGGAGAGGCCACTGCTGCTTCACAGACAGAGGCTGAAGAGAGGTAAGGACATGCTCAGGGATCTGAGCTGTCAAGGATCAGAACCCAAGTCTTCTGACCTCAGGTCTAGGCTTCTTTCAATCATATAAAATGTCTTTCAATCTCCAAATGACTTCTAAAATAAGGCCAGGTGGTTTGGCTTTATTTATTTTCTTCAACTGAGTCAATCACAAGAATGTCTCCAAACAATAAACGCAGCAACACAGTGTAGTATAAAAGAGCACAGATACTGGAGTCAGACTTCAGTGCAAATACTAACTCCATGATAATCCTGAACTTCAACTTTCTCAGTCATAAAAAAGGCCTAATAAAAAGTACTTCCTAAATAAAAGTACTGTCTAGGGTTAACTGAAGAACAAATGAAACTACACATGTAAAAGCCCCTAGTCCAACGCTGTTTACGTAGGCCAATAAATGATCCTGACCTTCTCAACTCCCATCTACACCACATGCCCCAGCAAAGTCTTCCTGAATCCCTGTCTATGAAACAGCAACTCCATATTTTATATAAAAGAAACTATATATGTGTGTATACACGTGTGTGCATGTGTGTATTATAGTGAAGAGAAAAGGAAACAATACTTTATTGTTCATCTGTCCTACAAAGAATATACAAATAATAGCCACAGTCCTCCCCTTTAGGAGATGGGATTTGAACCCAGAGCTCACTGATTCCAAAGTCTGCAAGCTTCATCCCTAGGCTGTACTGCCTCCCAACAAATAGCAATATCTTTCAGATCTTTTTTTCCTCCCTTTGTGTTCCATAAAGTTCCAGTGTTTTGAACAAACAGTTGTAAGAATCAAGAAGGGAGATCCATGCATGACATCTCCTTTCTTCCATATTTTCATCTCTAGGCATATTCAGGGGTACAATTTCTCAAAATTCCTTCATTATCAAAACACAAGGAAGTAAAAGACAGGTTCTAATAATCTCTGTCTGACTCAGGTAACTATTTCAAGGGGAAAAAGTCTTGACAAAACAAATCTTTCTGCTGCAATAGAGGTTAAAGTACAGAAAGAAACGCTATACAAGTGGAATGCTGGCCAGACACAGTAGCTCACGCCTGCAATCCCAGCACTTTGGGAAGCTAGGGCAGGTGGATCACCTGAGGTCAGGAGTTCGAGACCAAGCTGGCCAACGTGGTGAAACCCCATCTCTACTGAAAATACAAAAATTAGCCAGGCGTGGTGGCAGGTGCCTGTAATCTCAGCTACTTGGGAGGCTGAGGTGGGAGAATTGCTTGAACCCAGGAGGTGGAGGTTGCAGTGAGCTGAGAATGCACCACTGCACTCCAGCTTGGATGACAGAGCAAGACTTCATCTCAAAAAAAACCCAAAAACCAACCAACAAACAAACATAAAAATCAAGTAGAAGGCTTAGCATTAGCCATTACCTGTTTCTGCTCAGACAGAAGCAAATTATTTATGAGATGATATAGCACAGAATTTTCAATCTTAGCCAGAATCCTAAGTAGAATACAAAATAAAAGCAGCACTATAACAGCTAAAGTAGCCCTAACCTATCTTACCTGAAAAGCCAGAAAATTTCCGGGGATTGTTATTGGTGACAAATGAGGCGCTTTTCACTGGAGAAGTCACCTGGCCAGTGGTTGTCAACTTAGCCTGGACAACAGCTTTCTTCTTTGGTATACTTGCTGCCTTAGAAGACAGATCTGTAGGATCACAAAAGAAGATAAAATATCCTTCAGTGAAAGATCTCTGAAAAAACATCCAAAGAATCTATCAACGGCTTCTAGAGCCTTGCCTGTTAAGTCACTACCCTAGCACTAGCCCAAGGCTGACTGGTGGCTGGTAGTTTTTGAGTGGGGGTAGTAGGTAATAGGGTATTACGGGGAGAGGAGGGAAGGATATTCTGGAGACCAAAGATCCAGTTACGATTTACCTCTATTAGTAACTTAAATTTTCATCAACATTCTCCACTTCTTATCCCATATATAAGTCTCCAGAAATAACAATTTGGGGGAAATCAGAAATCATAGTTTGATGGATAAAACTTAGGGAACGCCAACCCCACAGAATTAGCTTCAATTTAGAGATGAACAAAAAGTAAATGAGGATCACGGAGCATGTCAATCTAGCATAGGAAGGAAAATTTCCAGCTGCTTAATTATCTGAGTCATGAACTCTACCTGTATTTCTCTTCCTCCAAATGACAGATGGGTCAAGAAGTAACAAAGGCTGAGGCCAATAGCTAAGGCAGTGCAAGGTGGGATGGGAAGCCTGAGAATAAAGTATATGGGAAGTAAAGTTTTCCTTCCTGGAAGTCTTTTTTCCTTTCAAAGAACAAGGACAGATATCCATTTTTAGCGCCATTGTTAACTGTCTTCCTACAGTGACCAGAACAAAATTGAAGATATGAACATTATTTTACAGACGCTGAAGGTCAAAGAGGACTAATTGGATTTGGAGGTATTGGCATAAATTCTAAAATATACATATGTAAATATGCGTGTACATGCAAACCTGTTATACAGCCATATATAGGTATGAATTTTACATGCATATATTTTCTAGCTCTGTCTGCTGAAAGGGCTTAGAAACAGACACGCCATGGCTGGGTGCTCACGCCTGTAATCCCAGCACTTTGGGAGGCCAAGGTGGGCGGATCACTTGAGGTCAGGAGTTCAAGATCAGCCGGACCAACATGGTAAAACCCTGTCTCTACTAAAAACACAAAAACTAGCCGGGTGTGGTGTTATGTGCCTGTAGTCCCAGCTACTTGGGAGGCTGAGACAGGAGAATCACTTGAACCTGGAAGGCAGAGGTTACAGTAAGATAGTGCCACTGCACTCCAGTCTGGGCCACAGAGTGAGACTCTATCTCAAAAAAAAAAAAAAAAAAAAAAGAAAGAAAGAAATAGATGGCCCATGACAATGTGGACACATAGCATCCAGGTTTTATTCTTTAATACCATTTCCCACTAACAGAAATCTGTACTCCCCAGAGAAATTGCGAATTTCAGGGCTGGGGAAGGATGCATATAGGATAAGACTAAAAGCATCCTGCTATACCCAAAGTAAAGAAGTATATTTAAAAAAGTAATGAGGGTATACAGGACACAGAGGACAGTGTAAAGGGGTTCCTAATTGGCCAAATATGAGACAATTAAGTATCAAATTAGTTAAGTACAGTAATGAATTATATGCTACAGGAAAAAAGGTAAAAGGATAGTAATCAGTACTCTATTCTTCCAAAATATCAATGTCTAAAAGAGAGACTATGGAAATTTTTCAGATTAAAGGATGCCAAAGAAATACAACTAAATGCAACATCCGATGTGATCCTAAACTGGGATTCTATACTGCAGGAAAAAAAGCTATTGAAGGTATGACTCAATCCATTGACAAAACAGTATACAGATGGTAGATTAAAGTATTGTATCAAGGACAAATTTTCTGAAGATGATAGCTGTATTACAGTCACATAATGGTCATATATCCTATTCTCAAGGTATATGCACTAAAGAATTTTAAAGGGCTATGATGTATGCACTTATTCTTAAATGGTTTAAAGTGAGTGCACGCAGGTGTGTGTGTGTGTGTAAAGACAGAGAGCACGTGAACAAATATGATAAAGCAAATAGAGTAAAATGTTAATTGGTAAATATGGGTAAAAGGAATATGAATGCTCTTTGTACTCTTTTTAATCTTGCAACACTTCAGTGAGTTTAAAATTATTTCCAAATAAAACGTTAAAGGCCGGGCATGGTGGCTTGTGCCTGTAATCCCAACTGCTTGGGAAGCTGAGTCAGGATGACCTGAGTCTGGTAGTGCAAGACTGCAGTGAGCTATGACTGCGACATTACATACTGGCCTGGGCAACAGAGTGAGACCCCATTTCTTAAAAAACAAAGGTAAAAAAAAGAGAAAGCAAGCAATTGAACTCCTTATCCCTCTTTCTGTCAGCACCAGTAAGATGGGAAAGCAGTGTTCTCTACCTTACCTGCAATGTGCTGGGTTATCTGTTCCTTCTCATTATCTTCCAGCTCTTCCCAGCCTTCCAGCTCTGTGAGGTCCTCGATTTTTTTTGTGGTGGCCCGGGCCCGCTCTAGTTTCTCAAACATGCATTTAATGTGGTACCACTCTTTCATATCACCCCCAGACTCTGAGAAGGGATTGGGCACCACTTTGCCAATTCGGCATATGCCCTTCACAATCTTTTCCTTGCATTTTTTGCAGCCAGCTGTGCCACGCTTGGCATAGTCCACACAGAACCGTTGCTCAGCCATCTCACAGGGGCCACTGCAGAGTCCCACATGCAACCCTGGCAAGAAAACAAGGCAGGTGGCACGTGATCTTAGATGGCTTCCCTGGAATGACAGAACAGGCTTTCTTCTCAGGAAGACGGGGTGTCCATGAAGCAGATCTGTTTCTGACCACTGGCTGAATTGTCTTACATCAGGCCTGTGATGTTCTCGGAATAGGTACAGTTCTTTTCGGCTGAGTGCACGGAGGGTTTGTGGAAAGGGGATCTTGAAAGCCAAAGACATATAGCTGCATGAAAGGGTAGGAGGCCAAAGGAAAAAAAAAAGATATAAACAAGGAGATAGGCTTCCAATTTTCCAAAGGCCAGCCTCTTATATAATCCATGACGACTAATCAAACACTTTCCAAAGTATTACATTTATTGTCTACTCTACAGCATGAAAGAGTTCTGATACAGGAAAAGCCAGCTCACAAAAGGGTGTTCAATTATCTAATGCACACATGTACATCTAGTAAATCACAATGAAGAAAATCCAAATAACATAAAAGCTCTTTTTAGGTCATCAGCAACATATGATACTCATAATAGATGATGACCTTTAAGTATTACAAGATCCTGAAGTTTCTTTTTTTTTTTTGAGGTGGAGTTTCACTCTTGTTGCCCAGGCTGGAGTAAAATGGGGCAATCTCAGCTTACTGCAACCTCCTCCTCCGGGGTTCAAATGATACTCCTGCCCCAGCCTCCCAGATAGTTGGGATTACAGGCATGCATCACCATGCCCGGCTAATTTTTTTTGTATTTTTAGTAGAGACGGGGTTTCTCCATGTTGGTCAGGCTGGTCTACAACTCCCGATCTCAGGTGATCCGCCTGCCTTGGCCTCCCAAAGTGCTGGGATTACAGGCATGAGCCACTGCGCCCGGTCCTGAAGTTTCTTTTTAATCACCAGTAAAAATTACATTATGTTCATGAAGTTTTTATTGTGAAGTTTAACATACACACCATCCTCAGAAATCAAGCCACTATACAGATTTGGAATTGAGTTAGAATCCCTACATTGAGAGACAACTAAGCAGAGCCTGGAATCAGACTGCCTGAGTTCAAATCCTAACTCGGCCACGTACCAGCTGTATAACTTTGATGGGTTACTTACCTCTGTTTCTGAGCTTCCTCATCTGTAAAATGTGACTAATTATGGGACCTAACTCAAATAGCTATTCTAAGAGTAAAACCCTTAAAACAGTTGGGCACACAGCAAGAGCTCTCACTGATTAACGTCAGCTCCTATCATGATCGGTGAAGTCGTTATCTTTCAAGAAGAGGCTCCCGATGTGCAATTAACCTGTTTATAATTCAGCAACTTGAATCAGAGAGTGCTGAAGTAACTGGGCAGCAAGACTCACAGGAACTCATAAATCAATCCAAATGGAAAAAGATTATATCAGCATCTTCTTATATTCATGTTTTCTAAAGCATTTTATAGTCCTAGTTTTAAGTACACTGGAATTACGTCGTCTGAACAAGCTGTGAAGCAAAATTGCTATCATGTTAAAAAGCAGGCTTTGCTTACTGTAGTGCAACATGGTGTGAAGGAAAGCTGGTGGACCTGGAATAAGGGATGGGAGTGCAAGTCTGACGGTACAGTTTACCTACTGTTACCTCGGAGAAAACTTAATTTATCTGCATCTGTTTTCTTATTTCTAAAATAGGGTAAAAAATACCTACATCACAGGGTAGTTGGGAAAATTACAAGGAATCCATGAATGCGCTGGTTGTGGGGGAGGGAGGCGGTTCTGAACTCTCTAAAAATGTATACAAAATGTACATTCGAAAATGCACGGATTTTTGGAGGTCTATCACTTTCCTGACATTCACAAAGGGGTATATAACGCTCAAAGTTTAAGAACCACAGAGGTGAGGTGGGTGGAAGTACGGCAGACCCATAAAAGGAGGTCAGAACAAGTGAGTTTCAACACTTTCCCTGGAAGATCAATTTGCAGAGCAACCTCTAGGGCCCCAATTATGAAAGGAGTGGACTTGAGGGAGGCTCGCGAGGCGCTGGGCCACGAGGAGGCACAATGCAGCTTTGAGGAAACCCGTCTGTCCCTCGTTCCGCACCCTTACAACGGCCGCAGCCCAGGGGCCAGAGAGGGAAATCGCTGAGGCCTGGCCGCCGCCGCTTTTCTCGAAGGGCTTCCCGCGCCGCTGTCGGAGAATGGCGGGGACAGTGGGGCGGGCGGAGTAGGCCGCGACCCCCGGCGAGGCAGAAAAGATCGCTCCTCCACCGGGTCCGGGACGCAGGCGGGAAGTGATCAAGGCTCCCAGAGCCCCAACCGAGCGCGCCCGCTTCAGCGCAGGAGGACGCACGCCGGGCCGGGATACGAGAAGGCCCCGTGGGTTCCCCAGGGCACACGGCCCGGCGCCGGCTTCCCCGCCTCATGCGGCACCGTGGGGGTCCCGGGGAGCCGCGAGCCTCCCCCTGGGCTCCCGGGAGGGCCGCCACGTCACGGAGGGTGTGCCCCGGGGCTCCGCAGGCGGGCGGGGGAGGAGCCGGGGGGCTGGCTCCTCGGCCGCGCCGAGCTCCCCGCCCCGGCCCGCTGCCTTCCCCACGCCGGGCCCCGCCGCGCCGCTCCTCACCTGCCTCTCCAGCTCCGGCGCTCACCGCAGGCCTCGGGACTAGCTCACTACAGCCCGCCGGCAGCCCACGACGGTTGGAGCTCCTGTCTCTTTAAATCCGGGTCCTTGAGCTGGAGGCAGCACGCAGGCGCAAGAACCGAGGCCGCGGCCGCGCTACCTGTCCCCGCCCCCGTCTGCCACGTGGGTCATAGTCACAGTCTGCCTGCCCTGTGATGTTTGGAAGTAGTTTTCAACCTGCAGTCGCCGCCCGGGAAGCGGAGGTGAGGGGACGTGGTGGTTCCTCGGAACGCAGCCTGGCCTGAACTTCCGAGGATCCCCTTGATTTTCTCATACTGTTAGAGAGGATCTAGTTTTTAAAGATATTGTAATGAGGTCGGGGAAGGCAAAGATTGCGTCAATCTATTTTTTAAATATAATCCCTCTCTTTGTGTCCTGCAGACTGCCTAGTAAATAGTAGTAACTTTCATGGAATTGAGACGAGGCACTAAATAGCAGGTAGATATAAAATGTAAAGGAGTGATGGAGGAGAAACTCCTTGATTGTATATCATTCAAAGTGTATTATCTTAAATCTGAAGCCAGCTGCATGAGAGTTGGGGATGGCGATTTTTACAAGTGTAGCAGCCTGAGGGTAAATGACCTCTTCAGAGTCTAGGAACAGCAAACAATTGGGCCGTGTTAGGTAAGCAAGGAACAGATTCCCGAGAGAATTCTGTGCTGTGTGATGAAGAGTTTCGTCTTTACTCTGTAGAGGATGGAGAGCCATGAAGAGTCTTAGGGAATACTGTTGAAGCTGGGTGGGGAGAGACTGAGGCAAGGGAACAAATCAGAAGGTTCTCATAGTGACCCATGTGGGAGATGAAATTCAGCTAGTTGGGGTGGAGAGTAAAGTGTGGTTTTGAAGATCATTTAGAATTTAAATGATCTAAATAAAGTGCTCATTTATGGATAAAATAATAATAATCTGAGTGAGCAGAAAGATAAGGGTACCATCAACTGAAATAGAAAATAGAGAGGCAGAGGAGGTGTTGGGGCAGAAGGATGAGTTTTGTATTGGATACATTAAGTTTGGTTGAGTAAGTTTAACTGCGATTCTAATGTTCGGAGGGGAGTAAAACCTGTTTTTAATGCGCAGCAGAATGAACCAGGGCTTTGGAATTGGAAGATCACTGGAGACTCACGTCCTAGCTATGATAATTGAGTGATCTTGAGCACATCTCTACATTTGCTACATTTTTTTAAGTCTCCTCAACGGTATCTGTCTTTTTCCAGTGCTGTAATCACAGCCACAGGTGACTATTGAGCACTTGAATGTTGCATGGAATTGAGATGTGCTATAAGTGAAGAAAATACAAACCAAAAAATTCATACTAAAATAAGTAAAATATCACATTAATAATATGTACCACATAATGACATTTAGGCCAACAATGGACCAAATATAATAGGGTGGTCCCATAAGATTATAATGGAACTGAAAAATCCCTGTCATATAGTGACAGCACATTATTCATGTGTTTGTGGAGATGCTGGTGGAAATGAACCTACTGCATTGCCAGTTGTATAAAAGCATAATACACACAATTATGTACAGTATATAATACTTGATAATAAGGGACAATGTTGCTGGTTTATATATTTAGTATACTATACCTTTTATTGTCATTAAATTAATTAATTAATTTATTTTTGAGACAGTCTTGCTGTGTTGCTCAGGCTGGAGTGTGGTGGCGCGATCTCAGCTCACTGCAACCTCCACCTCCCAGGTTCAAGTGATTCTCCTGCCTCAGCCTCCCGAGTAGCTGGGACCACAGGCACTTGCCACCGCGATGGGCTAATAATTTTTTTTTTGTTTTTTTTTTTGCACGGCAGAGTTTTGTTCTTGTCTCCCAGGCTGGAGTGCAATGGCAGGATTTCGGCTCATTGCGACCTCTGCCTCCTAGGTTCAAGCAATTCTCCTCCCTCAGCCTCCTGAGTAGCTGGAATTACAGGCACCCGCCACCACGCCCTGCTAATTTTTGTATTTTTAGTAGAGACGGGGGTTTCACGATGTTGACCAGGCTGGTCTCAAACTCCTGACCTCAAGTGATCTGCCTGCCTCAGCCTCCCAAAGTGCTGAGATGACAGGCTTGAGCCACCATGCCCAGCCTTATTGTTATTTTAGAGTATACTACTACTTACTTAAAAAAATAGCTAACTGTAAAACAGCATCAGGTAGGTCCTTTAGGAGGTATTCCAAAAGAAGACATTGTTATCATAGGAGATGACAGCTCCATGCGTGATATTGACCCCGAAGGCCTTCCAGTAGGACAAGATATAGAGGTGGAGGATGGTGATATTGATGATTCTGACCCTGTGTAGGCTTACTAGGCTAATGTGTGTGTTTGTGTCTTAATTGTT
>NW_012109241.1:375815-417247 GCF_000951045.1 Mandrillus leucophaeus
AAAAAAGAAGACAGTTTTAAAGTAAATTTAGTGTTGCCTAAGTATACAGTTTATAAAGTCCAGAGTAAGGCAGAATAATGTGCTAGGCCTTCATATTCCCACACCACTCACTCACTGACCCACCCAGAGCAACTTGTAGTCCTGTAAGCTTCGTTCATGGTAAGTGCCCTGTGTGGTGCACTCTTTTTTCTTTTCTTTTCTTTTCGAGACGGAGTTTCACTCTTCTTGCCCAGGCTGGAGTGCAATGACGTGATCACAGCTCACTGCAACCTCTGCTTCCCAGGTTCAAGCGATTCTCCTGCCTCAGCCTCCCAAGTAGCTGGGATTACAGACATGTACCACCACGGCCGGCTAATTTTGTATTTTTAGTAGAGACAGGGTTCTCCATGTTGGTCAGGCTGGTCTCAAACTCCCAACCTCAGGTGATCCACCCACCTCGGACCATTTTCTTTTATACCTTTGTGTGTGTGTGTGTGTGTGTGTGTGTGTGTGTGTGTGTGTGTGCGCGCGCGCGCGCGATACTTTGCCTATGTTTAGAGACACAAATACTTACCATTGTGTTACAGTTGCCTACAGTATTCAGTATAGTAACATGCTGTATGGGTTTATAACCTAGGAGCAATAGGCTATACCACATAGCTTAGGTATGTAGTCGGCCATACCATCTAGGTTTTGTAAGTACACTCTACGATATTCTCATCACCAAATCACTTTCCGATGCATTTCGCAGAACGTATCCTGTTGTTAAATTACTCAAGACTGTCCTATCTTTATGTTAATTATTTATTGAAGTGATTTTTTGGATATGTTGTGTTAAATAAAATATATTATTAAAGATCATCTCACCTGTTTATTTTTACTTTTTTGAAAATGTAGCGACTAGAAAATATGAAACTGCATGTTTGGCTTACACTATATTTCTGTTAGAGTGCAGTGCCTTAGATTTCAAACCTACATGTGGAGGGCAGCATCTGTGCCATATGCTCAGTGCCTAGAACAGTGCTGGGCACACAGTAGATACTCAACAAATATTTGTGAATAATGAATGAAACTCATGAGTGAATGGAATGAATGAATAAAACTCTGGAAGTGATAAGATCCCCTAGAAGGATGTTTATTATATCGTAACAATATTTGATATAAACTTGCAAAGACTCAGGCTCTAAATGTTGATTTTTGCTTGACGAGAGCTCCCTGGACCCCCTGATTATCTCTGATTCAGGTCCCCTGCTGTGAAATGGAACTAGGTACAAAAGCTGGCAGTTGCATTTCTTTAGAAAAGTGGAAACTGGCTGGGTGTGGTGGCTCATGCCTGTAATCCCAGCACTTTGGGAAGCCAAGGTGGGTGGATCACAAGGTCAGGAGTTCGACACCAGTCTGACCAACATGGTAAAAGCCCATCTCTACTAAAAATACAAAAATTCGCCAGGCATGGTGGCATGCGCCTGTAATCCCATCTACTCAGGAGGCTGAGGCAGAAGAATCACTTGAACCTGGGAGGCGGAGGTTGCAATGAGCTGAGATCACGCCACTGCACTCCAGTCTGGGAGACAGAACGAGACTCTGTCTCAGAAAAAAGAAAAGTGGGAACTGCTGTACCAAGGAGAATGAGGAAAAGTGTGGTGGGAAGAGCAGGGCTTTGGATTCGCACAGACAGGTTTGAATTATGTTCCACTACCAGCTGTCTGTAACTTTTATCTATTTTCTTAACTTTCTGGGTCTCAGTTTTCACCATGAAATGGGGATAGTTTTACATTTAGGTCTGTGATCTATTTTGAGTTTATTTCTGTGAAGGATGTAAGATCTGTCTAGATTCAATGATTGCCATGTGGATCCCTTGTTGATCTAACACCATTTTTGAAAAGATTGTTTTCTTATTTGTATTGCTTTTGGTCATTTGTCAAAGATCACTGACTATGTGAGTCTGTCTGTGGGCTGTGTATTCGGTCCATTGGTCTATTTGTGTGTTCTTTGACCAGTACCACACTGTCTTGATTCCTGTAGCTTTATAGCAAGTCTTAACTTAGATAATGTCAGTCCTCCGACTTTGTTCTCTTCCTCCAATATTGTGTTGGCTATTCTGAATCTTTTGCTTTTTCGCATAAACTTTAGAATCAGTTTCTAAAGCCAATATCCACAAACTAACTTACTGGAATTTTGATTGGGATTGTATCGAATATACAGATCACATTGGAAAGAACTGACATCTTGACAATATTCAGTATTTGTATCCATGAACATGGAATATTTATTGATTAGTTTGTCTTTGATTTCTTTTATTAGGGCTTTGTAGTTTTCCTCATATACTTCTTGTACATATTGTATTAGATTTATGCTGAAGTATTTCATTTTTGGGGTGGTGGTGAAATGAGGATAAAAATAACTCTTGGGATTGTGGGTACCAATTAATGAGATGACTGATATCAGCTTGCAAACTGCTTGGCACTTAGAGGCATTTCAATAAATGTACATTCTCCTGCACTATCCAACCTGGATTCATTCATACCACTACAGAGTGTAATCACTCAGTCATTGATTGGTCAGTCAAGTATTTATTGAGTACCTACTCTGTGTCAGGCACAATTCCAGGAGTGTAATACAGTAGCGAAACAAAGCAGACAAAAATCCAGCCCTCATGGAGCAAACTAGTGTGGGAGATAAATTACAAAGAGGGAAGTAAAATGCATAAGGTGTAAGAAGTGAGTGGGTGCCATGGAGAAGAAGAAAGCAGAGGAGGGTGGAACACGCAGGGCAGGGGCAGGGCGGCAGTTTTAAATAGAGGTCAGGAAGGCCTCACTGACAAGTAACAACAGAAAAGATTTGAAGAAATGAGTCAGCCCCATGCAAATTGAGGATAGAGGGAGCATTAGATAAAGGCATGGAGGCCAAAAATGTGACTGTCATTTGGGACGATAGCAAGGAGATCCATGTGGTAGAGCAGCTGGAGTTAAGGTTGAGAAAAGCAAGGAGACAGATCCTGTAGGGTCTTGTAAGACATTGCAAAGACATTGGCTTTTATTCCAGGTGAGGAGGGAAGCTAGTGGATTGTACTGAGCAGGGAAATCGTGTCATCTAACTTAGGCTTTAACAGGATCACTATCACTCTGGTTGTTGTGTAGAAAAGTTGGGAGATGAGTCAGGTAGCTATGGTAATAATCTAGGGGAGAGATGAAGGCAGCTTGGGTGGTAACAATGATAGTAAGAAATAACTGAGGTGTATAGACCCCTAGGGGAACTGTGGATGGGCTCAGGGGTGTCCTTGAATTTCCTGAAATGTTATATAAACATTTGTGTGCATGCGCAGTTTTGGTGAAGACCTTTTATGGAGTCTCAAAGCAGTTTTGTGATCCAAACAAGAACTAAGTTGGTGGTGAATAATCCGGATACCTCATGCTTGTTCCTAGCTATTCGAAGTCCTCAATTAAGTTCTTTCCACAGACCTTGACTGTAAATCCTCTAGGGCATCTATCCTGTTTGTGAGCCTCTTAAAAGTTTCAACTACCTCCTTTAAGACTGTTCTATCCCTGACTTCCAGTTAAGACTCATCAGGATTGTTACGAAGAAAAAGAGCCGTAAGGAAATGGGTAGATTCTGTACACGTTCTATGCTACTAACTGGTAGCTTGGGAGCCACAGGCAAGAATTGGGAAAAGGCTTGACACCTTCCTAGAGACAGTGAGGGGCACTTGTAAGGCTAGTCTGTTCTCGGTGGATTGCCTTTTTTAATAAGCTGTGGGCTATGAATCACATAAATCCCAGCAGCAAGAGCTGATTTTATGGGTTGGTTTGCTTAATAGTCACACAATTAAAATAAGTTGTAAAAAACGGTGGTGGTATTTGCCAGGATAAATATTTAAAAGGGAACAGCTGTAGAAAGATATAATAATTCACATCAGCTCATTGTTCTTCATTCTCAATAAAGGCTGCGGAGGTTGGTTCTTAACCAGGGGGGTTTCTTGGCCTCTCCTTTGAATATGTTGTGCTACGGCTGTCAGGTTGAGGAAGGGCAGAGCTGAGAGGAGTCATACTTGCCTTTGGGAGTAGCTGATCCATGACAGAGAGGTTCTGGGATGGGGTTATGGGATGGGGTTAAGAAGATGAGGTCACAGATGTGGTGTGAGGAAAACTCAAAAGTTGCCACCATCTTCCTTGAACTCCTGGGTTGGGTTTTCTAGCGTGAAGTCCTGGTGGTTATGTTTTTCAGGAGACAAGTTAATAATTTGCAGAGGAAAATATGTTTTTTGAAGAGATGAGCCTATTTGAGAGGTAGACCTAAGTTTTCCTTTACAGGGCTCTGGGGCTGGTTGCTAAGGTAGTTTTGATGATAGCTGGTTTTTTAGCTTTGGTGCAGTGGCAGAGGTTGAAGAGAGGTTACCTCTCTTGTTCTTCCTGCCATTCCTGTACATTGGGAGAGCCTCTACCCCTTTTCTTTCCTTCTCTGGGAAGTGCCACTTTAGCCCTCTTGAAGCATTCCTGACCACCCATGCTGCCACCTCCCCTGCCTACAGCTCCTATCTTGGTCTTGGTGATAGATCCTCTTGGGAGGGTCCTTAGTACCCAGACATAGCCTAATACTCCAAGAGGATAAAACTAAGGCTCAGAGAGTAAACTGACCAGGTAAATATCACAGCTAATGGGCGGCAAAGTGGGACTCAGACCCTAGACTTTTGATTAGCCCTCTTTACACTGCATATAACCAGTAGTTTAATATTTTGGTCCTGCCCAATTTCCTTTTTTTTTTTTTTTTTCAGAGATGCAGTCTTGCTGGAGTGCAGTGGTGCAATCTTGACTTACTGCAACCTCCACTTCCCAGGCTCAAGCAATCCTCCCACCTCAGCCTCCCAAGTACCTGGGACCCACAGGTACACGCCACCAAAACTGGCTAATTTTTTGTATTTTCCGTAGAGACGCGGTTTCACCATATTGCCCAGGCTGGTCTGGAACTCCTGAGCTCAGGTGATCCATCTGCCTCGGCCTCTCAAAGTGCTGGGATTCCACCACTCCCGGCTAATTTTTATGTAGAGATGGCATCTCGCCACGTTGCCCAGGCTGGTCTTGACCTCCTGGCTTCAAGTGATTCTCCCACCTCAGCCTCCCAAAGTGCTGACATTACAGGCTTGAACCACCGCACCTGCCCCCTGCCCAGTTTCTTATATACTATTTATAATACAACCAGATTGTAATTTCCTTGAAGGTCAGGGCCACTTTTTCACTCATTTATTCAATAAGTATTATTTGAGTGTCTGCTTTGTGCAGGGCATTGAGTGAATAAGATAAACTCAGACTCTGCCTTTAGGAAGAGGTTGATATATACCTTTGAATTCCTTGCAGACCCTTGTACCATAGTGTACACTAAAGAAGTACTCAGTGAACACTGATTATTGTTAATAAGTATTATTGAGTTCTTCTTATATGCCAGTGCTGAGCAACATGTGTGTATGTATTTAATCTTCAGAGTAAACTTGTGAGGCAGGATCTGTTATCAACAGATGAATAGGTCAACAGGTTATGTTATTGCTTTAAGCATTGGTTTTTGCCACTGCAGAACTACGTGAAGAACTTGTTTAACATGCTGTTTCCAATGCCCCAACCTAGACCCACTGACCTAGAATCTCCTTGAGTAGGTCAGCATAGGGCATTGGATATAGTTGGGTTAGGGAACCATTGTCTTTGAAATGGGCCCATTTGCACAGACTAGGTGAGACAGCCCTTCATCCAGAAGCTGCACACTGATGTCTGATGCTGCGAATGTTAGCCAGGTTCCTCCTGCCCAAGCATCTATCTAAATCCTAAACTCTCTTTAACTTGGGTTTTAGCTGTGTTCTGTACTTTTCTATTTCTCAAAGGAATTTTTGGATAATGGGTACAAGATGTTTGTTATATTATTTTCTGTACTTCCCCATGTGCTTTTATTTCCTAAACTTTTTGAAAATTAAAATAAAAAGACATCAACCAAAGGAATATATCAGTTTCTACTATGAGAGGTTTTCAAGTAGCTTCAAGGACTATTTGGAGGAGTAAAATTGAGTCTTTTTCTCGAGTGAATCTTGTGTTCTAAAATAGGAGGGCTTCTCTAGTTTTTCTTCCTTCTCATTTGGAGGAGTGTAGAGGCTGTGGGCTGAAGAGCCAATCCATAACTGGAAAGAAAATCCAGATTAAAAGAAGGAATTAGTCATTTTTGTCCATCTTCTCTCTCTTTTCCCAGTTGAGGATGTTAAGTCTTTCCAAGAAATGAATGTGCTTTTTTCTCTTCCTTCCCATGCTGGATTTCTGCCTTTGGGCTGGAGTCTAAATTGCTTAGGGTCACACGCAAGGTTCTTTGTAAATCTAGTCCCAGTGGACTTCCTGTCCTATTTCCACTACATCCTTCCATGTACTTGAGGTGACAGTTTCCCCCGCACTGCATACTTTCCGTGTCTCTGTGCCACTATTACCTTAGTCCACAATACTCATTTCCTCCTTCACTGCTTGACACAGTCTTTCTTGTCCTTCAATGCTGAGTGCAAATTTTCCCTCCTCAGAAGCTTTCTGAGCCCTCCTCCCCGCAGTCAGTTGCTCCTCCAACACACTGCCCACTCAACACTTTGCACAAACATATTTTATCATATTATATTATAGTTAGTTGTAAACAGACCAGTAGATCTCAACTGGGGGCTACTCTTAGCTAACACGATGAGGTGGGGGGTTGTGACGGTGCCACTGACATTTAGTGGGTAGAGGTCAGGGATACTGCCAAACATCCTACGATGCAAAGGACAGACCCCCAGCCCAAAGAATTATCCAGTCCCAAATGTCAATAGTGTAGAGGGAAGCCTGGTGTGGTGGCTCATGCCTGCAATCCCAGCACTTTGGGAGGCTGAGACAGGAGGATCACTTGAGTACAGAAGTTCAAGACCAGTCTTGGTAACAGGGAGACACTGTCCCTACCAAAAAAAGGGGGGAAAATAGATGAGTATGGTGACTCGTGCCTGTAGCCCTAGCTACTCAGGAAGCTAAAGCAGGAGGATCACTTGAGCCTGGGAGTTCAGGGCTGAGGTGAGCTATGATCACTGCACTCCAGCCTGGTCGTCAGAGCGAGACCTTATCTCAGAAAAACAACCAACCAACCAAACAAACAAACAAAAATAGCGATGGGGTTGAAAAGCCCTGATCTGGACTGAGATCCATTTGTTCAGGGCCACATTTTATTCATCTTTGAATCCCTAGGAACTCTTATAGAGTAGGTTCTCAATAAATGTCAAATATACAAATGAGAGGGAATGAATGGAAGCAAGTGGGTCTAAAAGGAGGGAATGAATGGAAGCAAGTGGGTCTAAGCCACCTTGGGAAATAACTGTACTTAATCTAGTGCCTCTTCTACTTCTAAATTATCCCAAAAAGAGCAAAAGCATTTTCCCTCAGATACCCTCTGTGGATGGTCATGTGGAGGAAGGGCAGTCTCCTAGAATACAGAAACCATACAGTACAGTAATAACAGGCAACATTTAGTGAGTGCTTACTATATGGCTCAGATGCTATATTAAAAACATTGACATGCATTTAACTCATTTAATCTTAGGAGACAGGAACTATTACTCTCCTTGGATTATATTAATGGTTGAGGAAACTAAGTGAAGTAACTCGCCCAAGGTCACCTTGTCAAAAAGCGATGGATCACAGGGTACTTTGTAGCTGTTGTTTCCCATTGGGATTTCTGAGAACTGAAATCATCATTCTTCCTCCCATCAGAGACCACCAAGGAGTACACACTTTATTGCTGGCGAAATGAGGTAAGGCAGAGCATTTGGGAGTGTGTGGAGAAAATCTGAGGATAACGCCCTGCAACAAAGAGGACTTCCCAGCCTAGCAAGGGATTGTGAAAAGCACTGAACTGCTTTAACCTTGACAGCAAACTTCCCTCATCTTAAATTATTGCTATTTTGGGGATCCTGTCATGTTTTACACATTTTATTATTAAATATAGAAAATATATTGGACTGGGAAATCAAGTTATATCTGGTCTTAGTGATTAACTTACTGAGTGACTTTGGACAAGTCATTAAACATCTAAAATGGAGTGATAATAGTTGTTTCACTCTTGGTGGGGGGTGGTGAGATGAAGAAAACCGATGTAAAAGTTGGTGTATTAGTCTGTTCTCATGCTGCTGATAAAACCATACCCGAGACTGGGCAATTTACAAAAGAAAGGGGTTTAATGGACTTACAGTTCCACATGGCTGGGGAGGCCTGGCAATCATGGTGGAAGACAAAGAGGAGCAAGTCACGTCTTACATAAATGGCAGCAGGCAAAGAGAGAGAACTTGTGTAGAGGAACTCCTCTCTTTAAAACCATCAGATCTCCTGAGACTGACTCAGTATCATGAGAACAGCACAGGAAAGACTTGTCCCCATGATTCAGTTACCTCCCACTGAGTCCCTCCCACAACACGTGGGAATTCAAGATGAGATTTTGGTGGGGACACGGCCAAACCATATCAGTTGGTGAGTAAAAAATACTCTATGCAAGTATATATTAATATTAAATAATAATGAACAAGGGCTTTGGGATTGTTGCCTTGAGTCAGTTGTTTCACTTCAGAACCTCAGCTTCCTCATCTTTAAAATGAAGATTTCATATACTTCACAGGGTTGTGAGGATGTGATGTGGTGTATACCAAGCCCTAGCATAGGGCCACCCATATGGTAGGTATCCAGTCAATAGTAGCTATTATTAATAACCTGATCAGCTGGCTTGATTGATACCACCTTGTAACTACACTTGGCAAAACAACAAGCAAACAAACAATACACAACAATGAAAACAACAACCACCACCATCATCAACCACTTCGTGTGGTCCTCCTCATTCCCCTAAAGATGACTCTTGGCTTCCCAGTGTGCTTGAAGCTCACGAAATGCTGCTAGCAAAATGGAGGTGCAGCCAGATGGAGCTGGTTTCCTCCTCTGAGAGACTGGGGGTACTTACAGTGAAGGATGGCTAAGTGCATAGATGCACTCTGAAAGGCTTTGACTGCCAAGAGACAAGGAGTGAGTGTGGCTGGGGAATAGTGAGTGCTTGCTGGCTCTGTGATCTTGCCCTGCCACTTTCTTCCTCCTGGTATCAAGGCTGCCCAAGAGCTCCCGCTGACATGTGGAGGTCCCTCTTTGCCTATTTGGTGCTATGAGGAATTCCTGTTGGCTAACTGTGAAGGTGGCCCATTGCACCCTAGAGGCTGTTGTGTATACCTCCTTGCCCTGTTGTGTGCTCAGAATAGGTAAGAGCTTCGTGTGCCAGAGAAGTAAGGAAGACGCATAGTAGGAAAAAAGTACCTCAGCCCTCTGTCCAAGCTGCTGACTGACTTACTCTGGTTCTGATTTCTGTAGTCAGCTTGATCTTTCTGCCACTTTCCCAAGCAACTTCCAGCTATGTGGGTGGTATTCATTCAACAGGTGTTTATCGAGTCCTATTATGTGTCTGACATTATTTTAGGTTGCAGCTAAGACAGACAAGATCCCTGCTCTCATGGAGTTTACATTTTAGTGGGGAGAGATGTTAACTTAGATACAAATAAACAAGCTAACTTAAGATAGTGATAAGTTTAGTGAATTCATAAAGTGTTTTGAGTGACAGGTGGCTGTTTATGCCATCTGAGAAAGGGACTTTAGAGCTGAGAACTGAATGATTGAGAAGACTGCCATGCTATCTGAAGTCACATTCCAAGCAGAGAAAACCACAAGGGTGTGAGCCCTAAGATGTCACATCTGAGGGCTAGAAAGCTAGCCAGTGAACTGGGAAATAGAGAATTAAGGGGAAATGTGTAGCAGATGAAGTCAGAGAGGTATGTCACAAGGTGCGGGTCCACAGATCACACTCAGCCCACAGTGTTTTTGATATTTCACTGAAAAACAATCCTGACTTGCAATTTATCTTAAGTCAAAAAAAAAAAAATTTGGGCCGGGTGTGGTGGCTCATGCCTGTAATCCCAGCACTTTGGGAGGCCAAGGCTAGCAGATCACAAGGTCAGGAGATCGAGACCATCCCGGTTAACATGGTGAAACTCCGTCTCTACTAAAAATACAAAAAAATTAGCCAGGCATGGTGGCGGGCACCTGTAGTCCCAGCTACTCAGAAGGCTGAGGCAGAATGGCGTGAACCTGGGAGGCAGAGGTTGCAGTGAGCCGAGATCGCGCCACTGCACGACAGAGCGACACTCCGTCTCAAAAACAAAAACAAAAACCAAAAACCAAAAAAAAAAAAAAAACACCACCAAAACCAAAAAACAAATTGTCCATGCCACTATGCCAGGCCGTTATTCCTGAATAACAGTTGCATTCAACGTAGAACAGTTATGCTCTCCTGTCCCCTTCCACACCACTTTAATGGGGCTTAGTGTCATCAGTTTGTAAGTAGTAGACATTTGAATTAGCAACCCCTGAATACCATGTGGACTTAATAAGGGCTTGGATTTCTTACCCCCACCACCCCCCAGTGTGATGGAAGCATATAATGGTTTTAAATGATGGAGTGACTTAATCTAAAATTTTAAGATCATTCTGACTACTCTGTGAGAATAGATTGTGATGAGGGTGAGGGGATAGGCAACAATGAATGAGATGTTGGTGGCTAGGGCCGGTGAGAAAGAAGTGGACAGATTTTAGGCATATTTTAGAGGTAGAATGGACAGGACTTAACTAGTGCATTAAATTTGAGGGAAAGGAATGACAATGAATGATGGCCCCCAGGGTTTGCCTTGAGCATCTGGGTGGGTAGTGGTGCCATTTACTGAGACAAGTCTCAGTAAAATTTACTCAGTAAAATTTATTGAGACAAGTTCTCAGTAAACCTGAGAACAGGTTTGAGAAGAAAATCAAAGCTCTGTTTGAGAGTTATTCTATTTTGGACACCTATTAAACCTCGAAGTGGAATGTTAGGTAGGTACTTAGCCAAGCCAGAAGCTTAGGAGGAAGGACAAGGTTGGAGATGTAAATTGGGAATCTTCAGTACATAGGTGATATTTAAACCCATAGGAATGGATGAGATCAGTGAGGGAGGAAATGTAGATATAAAACTGAATGTGGGGAGTTTTGGCATTTTTTTTCCCCCTGTTCAAACTTTTTTTTTTTTTGAGAGATGGAGTCTTGCTTTGTCACCCAGGCTGGGGTGCACTGGTGCGATCTCAGCTCACTGCAACCTCTGCCTCCCGGGTTCAAGTGATTCTCCCACCTTGGCTTCCCAAGTAGCTGGGATTACAGGCATGCACTGCCAGGCCCAGCTAATTTTTGTGTTTATTTATTTATTTTTTAGTAGAGATGGGGTTTCACTATATGTTGGCCAGGCTGGTCTCAAACTCCTGACCTCAGGTGATCTGCCTGCCTCGGTCTCCCAAAGTGCTGGGATTATAGGTGTGAGCCACACAGCCCGGCCCTTGTTCAAATTTAAATCTTCTATACTCCTGGTATTATATAGGCTAAGACTATTAGTTTGAAAAAGCAATCTAAGGTTATCTATCTAGTCATCATTCCTGTGAATATTTACTCAAACCCCCGGCACAACATCTAGCCAAACAGCTAGCCAATTGGTACTTGACAGGAAACACACTATTTCCATTAAGATCTTCCATTCTGTGTTCATCAGAATGAGTCCATGTCTTGCTGGACTCTCACCATACCCCTGTGAGGAATTACATGTCTTCATGTTATAGTGGATCAAAGTAAGGCTCAGAGACGTGACTTGGCCAAGCTTATTAACCATTAAAAAGTAGAGTGGAAACTTGAATGCAGGTCTTCTGTTCCAATTCCATGGTTCTTTCCATTACTACTCACTAATCTAGTGATTGTTACTATTAAAGATTTTAGGCCTAAATTACATTTTCTCCTGCAATTTTAATTCCATAGCCTATTTTGTCCCCTGGTGTGTAAAAAGCAGTAATTACTTCCATCATTAGATAGCAAATTTTAAGGCACTGGACACATATACATTTGAAGGCTAGTTGGATCAGCATTTTTTCCTTCTTCCAAGTTAGGTGTATTGATTTAAATTGGTAAGTGAAGCTGGGTGAGAGGATACCTTTATAGCATTTACACTTCTATATTGTGATGATGGCTGAATTGGGGGCTTTCTAAAATGAGAAGTGACTGGAAGGAGTCCTTGGGAACAATTCTTACAATTTAGGAACAATGATGGTATTCAGTCAAATGCCAAAACCTGTTTGACTTAGCTCAGAGAAGGTATAATAATGGAGCTTTCCAATGTGTAAGTGGATCAGGAAAGATGCACTAGCTCCTGTAGCTGTTTACACTGACCTCAAATTCAACAAGGACTCATTGGGCACTGATTATGGTCAGGGCCCCATTTCTACTGCTCTGGAATGGAGCTTTGAGAATCAGATTTTGAGGGCTTCCTAAAAGCCCAATGGGGGGGTTCACATTAGTAACACACACCTGGCACTTATTAAGCAGTGTTACAATTAAGGACTCAATCTACAAGGGTAAATTGTTAACTTAGAAAGTTCACATTCCTTAGAGCTTGGTATTTAAGGTCCTCCACATGTTCCTAATCTATATTTTCAATCATAATTCCCACTGTTGCCAGGAGTGAACCCTCTGCTCTAGTTAAATTGGATGCTGGCTACCTCCTGAGCATGTTTATCTTTTCACCTGGATACCTTACTCTTTAGATCTATGCTGTTTTTTATAGTAGTCACTAGTCACATATGGCTATTCAGTACTTGAAGTGTGGCCAGTCTAAACTGAGATGTGCTGTTAGATACACCTAGATTTCAAAAATGTAGTAAAAATAATTGATTTTAAATATTAACTACATATTGGAACATTAATATTCTGGGCATAAAACACATTAAAACTACTTTTACTTCTTTTTACTTTGGCTACTAGAAAATGTAAAATTTATGGCTTGCATTATATTTTTTGACTTTCTGAGACAGGGTCATACTGTTACCCATGCGGGAGTACAGTGGCACAATCACAGTTCACTGCAGCCTCCACCTCCCCTGGCACAGGTGATCCTCCCACCTCAGCATCCCAAGTAGCTGGGACTACAGGTGCATGCCACCACACCCAGATAATTTTTTTTTTTTTGTATTTTTTGTAGAGATGGGGTTTTGCCATGTTGCCCAGGCTGGTCTTGAACTTCTGAGGTCAAGTGATCCACCCGCCTCGGATTCCCAAAGTGCTAGGATTATAGGCATGAGCCACCACACCCAGCGGCATTATATCTTTAGTGGACAGTACTCCACTAGATTGTTAGCCAAGGCAGTACTGGGCCCACCATTCAAACCTATATTTGTACTTTCTTACTGGCGTAATAGTGATGAACGAAGGGAAAATTCTGAGTAACAGTGGGTTCACACATTTGAGGCAAGCAAGCCATGTCTCATCAAATGGAAGCTGCTATCACTGATCAGCTAACAGCTCAAGGAAGAAGACTGCCAAAGGCAGCAGGACAATTATTAATAATAATTTGTGGTACACAGCAACTGTTCAATAAGTGTTAGATAACTCCTTTTAGGCAGTGACACTAAATACAAACAAAATCTTGAATTCCGTACTTATCCCTCCTGTTTTTCTTCTTCCACTTCTAGTCACTAAAATTTAGCTATTCCTTTGAAAATCTTTCACTTCTATTCCTTTTCTCCCAATCCACAGCTAATCAGTCTTGTCACCTCGCTTTTGAAAATATAGTTTTCAAATAGCTCCTAGTTTCCTTCTACCCTCCCTGTGTTCATTCCATTCTATATACTGTTAATGTTCCATGATATTTCTTTGCAGATGTCATTCTTCGCTCAAAACCTCCATTTTCATATGAACTTCATAAAAAGTTTTCACTTAGCATTCAAAGCTTTTCAAACCTTATCTCTTGGTACTCCTCTCCATAAAAAAGGAATTTAGGGAAACTAGATTGAGTTAATATATGTAAAGCACTTACAACCATACCTGGCCCATACTAAGAACTATATAGGTCTTAGCTATTATTATTATTGCTCACTTTTATTTGAATATGCTGTATGCATTTCTACTCCAGAACACTGCTAAGTCCCTTTTCCTATTTGAGTACCTCAATCTCTAAAGGAAGGAGTGATTTAAACTATCAATGACCAGCAAGAGCCAACTGTTACTGCTGGAAAGACAACTTAAATATTCTTTCTACAATAGATAGGACCTGCAAACAAGGAACTCTAATTTACCACCAAATAACAAAATTTAAGGCTGGATGAAATAAATAAAAGATAATATTTCCTTCATTCAAGAAACAGCAAATTTATGGAATATTATTTAAAGAAAAACATAAATGGGTTCTGGATTTAGGGCAGTTACTCTTTAAATCCTGGCATATATTGGAATAACCTGGGAGCTTTAAAAAACACAGTTGCCTGGACCTCATCCCAGATTTATTGAAGGGGAAGGCCTCAGACACTTGAATTTATTTTAATACTTCATAGGTGATTCTCATGTGCAACCACATCTGAGCAGCATTGGTCTAGTCCAGGGAAACTGGTTTACGGAGGCTGATCGTGTTTGGCATATATTTTTCTGTTTTTAAAATGAAGCATACTAAGAGAACTGATTAACCTATAATGACTTATGTGTTCATGAAGTGTTCTAAAAAAACCAAAGAAACAAGAAAACAAACCTTTTCAACTTGATGTAGGGTTCAGAAGATAAATACATTACAAATACCACAGTGAGCATTCATTTAAAAGTTTGCCGGTTGGTCTTTCTATTAATTAAAAAAATTCAAAACAGAATTACTTAATATAGATTTAACTATGTACAATATTTACAACGAAAGTATACAGTTAAGTCTGTTGTGGAACAGTTGGCATTTTGGTATATAACACTTCAGAAATTTCAAAAACAACTTTACCTCAAAAACATTTTACACAAATTTTCCAAAGTGCTGTAGCTCACTGGCTCATTTTATCTTAACAATCCAGTTTAGCAATCCAGGTACCCAATCTCTAGGCATGAAGTAACCGATATACTACTGAGAGACAGCACTTTTATACAATAGCAGAGGCTGTTAGAAACCTTGGGTCTTTAAAACCTTATAACAATGCCCCTTTCACTCTCCAATCCTGAGACAACAAATCCTGTAGTTCCCCCTCATCATCGCTGTCAGCATTCTCTTCTTCCTTTTTCTGCAGTTCTTTTATGGTCAGGATTTCTTTAAGTTTATTTTTTATTTCATCCTGGCGATTCCGTAGCTTTTCCACCCGTCGATAACACTCAATCTGCTCATCGATCTCCCCAATCTGGCGGTCCAACCGTCCCTCCTCATCCTCTTCGGCAACTATGGCTTCGGAAATAGTGTTGACCTGCCTCATGGCTTTTTGGAATTCGTCCCACTCTTTGTCCATCTGATCTTTTGGGGCATCAACCTTTCGCACCCTTGCATCTACCTCAGGGTCGTCAAAAAAACCTTCCGGTAACGCTTCCGCGGTGTTTTCTCTCCTTTCCACCACTTTTTCATGTATTTCTGCTTTCTCAATTGACCCTGAATGAGGAATTATGGGGGCCTTGGGAGGATTAGTACTAAAGAAATCGTCTGGCAGCACACTACTTGTTACCTCCCGCGAAGAAGAAACTGAGTGCTCCTTGCCCTGTGCGTCGGACAGCGGCTTGCTGGCGTCCCCCCTTTTTCTTTCTCCATCTCCTTCCTCCTCCTCTTCCTCCTCCTCCTCATCTTCATAATCGGGGAGTAAACTGAGTCCTGAAGGCTTACTGGAAGTCGTTCTAATGAACTCCTTTCCTATTTTGTCAAAGTTGGTGGGCAACGCAGATGTGGAGGGCTGTACCTGAGGCACCAAGGTGGCCTTCGCTCTCTTGGCGTCTTGGCCGTCTGCATCTGGCGCTTTCCTCTTGACGGTCTGAGGCGCTGAGCTGGCAGACGAACCCTGGCTGGCTTCCTTCGCGCCTTTCAGCTCGGCCACTTTCTCTCGGTGCTGCTTTCCCAGGACGTGAGTCTGCCACAGGAGCTCGCTCTTAACCGGGGTGTTACACAGGGCACAACTCAGCTGCCCCAAACGGTTGTACTTCGCGAATGGAGATTCTATCCGTTTCCGATTGGTGCTCAGACGCTGCTTCTCCTTCATTAACCGCCGCAATTCTTCCTGATTTACCACTCGCTTCCCGGCCGGAGTCCTAGCGGAGGCGGAGGACGCCATCTTGGCGACCAGACCCAAAGCGATCCTGGTTTCCGTCCGGCGAGGCATGATAATGTCACTTCCTGTAAGGGCGATGATTGGCCGAGGTTCAAGAGAGCGTGGCGTAGCGTTGGCGTTTTTGCTTAGAATCGCGACTAAGGCTTTTTTTTTTTTTTCCTGTGAACGATTAGGCTATGGCTGCGATAAAGGCCGTAAACTCCAAGGCTGAGGTGGCGCGGGCCCAGGCAGCTTTGTCTGTCAATATATGCGCCGCCCGAGGGTTGCAGGATGTGCTGCGGACCAACTTGGGTCCTAAAGGCACCATGAAAATGTGAGACGGCGGTTGGAGCGGCCGTTAGGCGGCCGGGGGCTTGTTGGGTGTCCTGGAGCCCTCTGAGGCAGGCGTCCGTGGAGCGCTGTGGATGTTCTTGCGAGCTTGATTTCCCTCATTCTCATCCCTGTCCTGAGGGTATTTCTCGCCTGGTGCAGGTGGAGGAGAAAAGCCTCCCCTAGAAGGCCCCAGGAGTGAAATTGTGACGCTCCCCCGACACCCTACTTTTCGTCAAGGTTCATATGCAGTTAGAAAGTCAGTTAATTTAGTGTCTTATTGGAAACATAAAGCATTTAACTTCTCTGCTCTTTAAGACTGTATACCTTTAGTCCATAAATTCAACAAGTAGTTAGTTTTGTACTTTGTGTGGCAATGTATTGTAGTGGAGAGGGCACAGGATTTGGAGCCAGGAGGGCATGAGGTCAAATCCAATTTCTACTTGAATACCCTGTTTCTGTGGTTCTTCATATCTATTCATCTTTTCAGTATATATTAAGCACCATTTTCTCTAGACAAGAGTGAGGAAAAGAGACCAGTGAGGAAAAAAGGGTATAAGAGGAGAGACACATCCTCATAGTAATGAACAAAATAAATTAATATTAATGGTAAAATAAGTCACTTAGGTACTAGTTGCTGGGACACAGAAATGATCAAGATACAGTTTCTGTTCTTAAGGAGATGTGGTAGAGTAGGATGTGCTAATTATATATAGATGCATATGATTATGCTGAGGAAAGGGAATAATTACTGATGGCAGAAGGACAAGCATCTTAAATGATGTTTGATCAGAGTCTTGGATTGGAAGAGGGAGTAAAGGCCTTCTGGGCAGAGTAATTTCAGGAATAAGAAAGACCAATGGTGCAAATCCAATAGAAAAAACAAAACATGGTGTATTAAGGGAACCAGAAGATTTGCTTGTCGGAAAGTAGATGAGTCAGGGAAGAGAGACATAAACCAGATTGAGAAAGGTCAAGTGTCTGCTGTGTTTGGATTTTAACTTGAAAATGATGAAAAACATAAAAATCATTGGAGGACTTTTGATCAGGGAACTGACTGAATCACGTTGCCTTTTAGAAAGAAAAATGTGTGGAGGGTATATTTTAGTTTGGAGATAACTGGATGCTATCCAAGGTAGAGATGATAACAGTGGAGATGGAGAGAAGGGGGCAGATTCAAGAGATATTTAGGTAGTAGAATTGATAGAACTTGGTGATCTAATAAATGCAGGGATGAGGGAAACTAGAGTGACTGACTGAATGAAAACGTTCACCAAAATAAAAACCTGCAGGAAATTTGCAAATTTGTGCTTTGTAGACTTTCAAGTATTCTTTGACCAAACCACTTTTCATAACTCATCAACTGCTTTTATCTTTAAATCTGTAAATGGTCCATTTGGAATGAAATCGCCATAAGCTGTCCATTTGGGGAGAAATGATTCTGTGAGCTGCAAATGGTGGTAATTACCATGGCATATTCCCATGGTACAGTAGTTTTCCAAGCCCAGTTCCCTCTGTTGAGGATAATGGGATGGCAAGCACTGGGAGTGTCTTCCTACCACATGAAGTTAATATCGTTGTTCTCTGAACAGGCTTGTTTCTGGTGCAGGTGACATCAAACTCACCAAAGATGGCAATGTGCTGCTCCAAGAGATGGTGAGCTGATGCTGCTGACTTTAATAAACCTTAATAAGCCTTAATTAGGAGCATAGTAGAACTTGTGTATCTGTAAGCCAAGGCTGTCAGCTAAATACTGCAGTCTTGAGATATGCTTGTTGAATTAGACTTCAATAAAAAAATTTTTTTGGCCGAGTGTGGTAACTCACTCCTGTAATCCCAACACTTTGGGAGGCTGAGGTGGCCAAATTGCTTGAGCCCAGGAGTTCAAGACCAGGCTTGGTGAAACCCGTCTCTACAAAAAAAAAAAAAAAAAAAAAAAAAATTTGCTCAGTGTAGTAGCATGTGCCTGTAGTCCCAGCTACTCAGGAGGCTGAGGTAAGAGGATCACTTGAGCCCAGGAGGCCAAGGCTGCAGTGAACTTGAGATCATGCCACTGCACTCCAGCCTGGGTGACAGAGTGAAACACTGTCTCAAAAAAAAAAGAGTTTTTTTTTCTGGCTCTTTCCAAGTCTTTGTATACTTATACATACGTTGTATACTTAGGCATACTTATAAATTAATAATATCTTTTAGGGTACTGCCTTATGTTCTTTGTAATTATGGAAAAATAAAAATATCCTTTGCAAGTTTAATAAATGTATTCATTTTGAGATTGAAGGATTTAATCTTATTTTAGAAATGTCATTGCATTCTGAAGCAAAGACTTATGAAATCTTCAGACCTCATTACCTGTCACTTTTAAAATTTTGGACTTGACATTTAGGTATTGATATTAGAAAACTTGTAAACTTGTAGAATGAAGCTTATTTCATTTTTTAATTTTACTGCTGACCCCTAGGTTATCTTGTTTTTGGTGACCTACTTTCTTATCTCATCCTCTCTTTTTAAATCTGTTGCTTGCTTTTTCCAGCAAATTCAACATCCAACAGCTTCCTTGATAGCAAAAGTAGCAACAGCTCAGGATGACGTCACAGGAGATGGTACTACTTCAAATGTTCTAATTATTGGAGAGTTATTGAAACAAGCTGATCTGTACATTTCTGAGGTATTAGAATTTCACAGAGTTTATATGTTATTTTGAATGGCAAGTTATTTTTTTAACTAGTAAAGTGATTGCATTTTAGATGTTATTTTTGTTTTATTTAATTAATTAACTATTTATTTTGAGACGGAGTCTCACTGTGTCACCCAGGCTAGAGTGCGGTGACAGGATCTCGACTCATTGCAACCTGCGCCTCCCAGATTCAATCGATTCTCGTGCTTCAGCTTCCCGAGTAGCTGAGATTACAAGCCACCATGCCCAGCTAATTTTTGTATTTTTATTAGAGACAGGGTTTCACTATCATGGCCAGCCTGGTCTCGAGCTCCTGACCTCAGGTGATCCACCAGCCTTGGCTTCCCAGAGTGCTGGGATTACAGACATAAGCCATCACGCCTGGCCTAGACAGTTAATTTTAATTAAGATATTCTTGGACAATTATAAATGGAAATAATAATGAACTTTGTTGGCCAAAATACTGCCTTTTATTGGAATTATATACCTCTTTTAAAAATGAAATATTTAAGAGACATAAAAAAAGTAAAAAATTACCCATGTATCCATGGGTAATTAAGAAAGTAAAACACCATAGATAAAGTTGAAACCAAATTATGCACCCTTGTAAAACAACTGGAGAAAAATTATTGAAGGTTTTCTTTATTGTGAATTTACCTTCCTTTCTAGTTTCATTTTTCTTTATAAATCATCTACTTCAGCCAGACTCCACCATTCACTGGCCTCTGAAAACATCATGTACGTTTCTACCTTTCTCTAATTAAGTATCTCTTTTCTCCGTATCTGAACTTTTTCTGTCTTTCAGGGACCATTTCAGCAAAGCATAACCTTGTCAAAAATGATTCTCTGTGTTTCGTTTAGTATTGGGAATTTTCTATTAATTCAGTACTTGCAACTTAGGATGCTTTTGACTGTAAACAACTTGACTCAAACTCACTTGAACAATAAGAAAATGATTATCTCCCATAATAGAAAATGGAGAGATGAGGCAGACTGTCTGGTCATAAAATTCAGTCTTCAAGTACACAGATTCTTTGTCTCTTAGCTCTTCCACTCACAGTGTTGTTTCATCCTAAGAGTATTTCCATCTGGAAAGTAAGAGGCCGGGCACGGTGGCTCAAGCCTGTAATCCCAGCACTTTGGGAGGCTGAGGTGGGTGGATCACCTGAGGTCGGGAGTTTGAGACCAGCCTGACCAACATGGAGAAACCTCATCTCTACTAAAAATACAAAATTAGCCAGGTGTGGTGGCGCATGCCTGTAATCCCAGCTACTCAGGAGGCTGAGGCAGGAAAATCGCTTGAACCCAGCAGGCGGAGTTTGCAGTAAGCCGAGATTGTGCCATTGCACTCTAACCTGGGCAATAAGAGTGAAACTCCATCTCAAAAAAAAAAAAAAAAAAAAAAAAGTAAGACTAGCTGGGCACAATGGCTCATGCTTGTAATCCCAGCACTTTGGGAGGCTGAGGCAGGAGGATCACTTGAGCCCAGGAATTTGAGACCAGTCTGGGCAACATAGTGAGACCCCGTCTTTAGAAATAATAAAAAAAATTAGGCTTGATGGCATTCCGCATGTGGTCCTAGCTACTTGGGGAGCTGAGGCAAGAGGACTGCCTGAACCCAGGAGGTGCAGGCCGCAGTTAGCCATGTTCGTACCAGTGTACTCCAGCCTGGGTGACAGAGTGAGACTCAGTCTCTAAAAGAGAGAGAGAGAGAAGAGGAGAGGGCAGGACAGAGGAGAGAGAAGAAAGACTGTCAGAGGAAATTAGGCAGAGGGCAAGATAAAGCCATTCAGGAGGCTTTTCTTTGGTAAGATTGGGCCAACTTTAGTATTATGTCCATCCCAAGCCAGTAACAGTTTTTATGGGAATTGACTTAGACTAATCAGGATCTACTCCTTGAGCTTGGGATAAGATCAGCTTTCTCCAAAGCACAAGTGGGAGAGGGAAACCCAAACCAAATTAGGGTTGGGTTAGGAAGAAAGGAGTTTGGCAAGGGTGAGATGCTAACAGACATTATGAAACTCTGTGACCGTACAGTGATAGAGCTGGGCACAGTATATGATAGAATCACTGAGGCTGGAGGGACATCCTAAACCAGCCTGAAGCAGTCAGGAAGAACTCTCTGGAGGAAGTAAGACCTGGCCTAAATCTTCAGGATGAGGAGAAGTGAACTAGACAAAAAAGCGAGGGTTGAGGAGAATGGCTTTGCAGGCAGAAGGAACAACATAAGCAAAGTCACAGAGAAGACAAACAACATGGTGTTGTATGAAGCTACAGGCATTTTGATGTTGCTGGAATTTCAAGGGATGTGAACAGTAGTGGAGAAGACGCTGGAGAGGGAAGTGGGAGCCAGATCACAGAGGGCATATAGTATGCTAACCAAGAAGCTTAGACTTCATCCAGTGGTATTACATACCAAACATAGAAACATACTAATGACTGATACGGTCAGATTGGCATTTTAAATATTTGGGGGATGGTTTTAAGGGAGTCTAGACCAGAGGTTTTCATAGTAATCTGGATGAAAGATTGTGGGGTCCTAGCTTGAAGACATTTATGAAAATGGTTAATAACTCTAGAGTCACGTCTCATGGGTTTAAACAACCTGGTTTCACTTCTTATTATCTTGGTCATCTAAGGCAAATTACATTATCCCTTTAAGCCTTGGTCTTCTTATCTGTGAAACAGGAAAAATAATAATACCCACTTCATGGTGTGGCTAGAGAATTAAATAACTCGTGTAAAAGTCTTAGTCATGTCCAGCACAAATACTCAATGTCAACTTTTAAAGATTATTATAGGATTGATGTAAAGAAAAGAAGTAAGGGAATGAATTAGACCAAGTGCTAGCTTTTACAAGTTTGTGTATTATTTTATGGAACAAAAAATACTATTAAAAATATTTTGTCATAATTTTAGACCTATAGAAAAGTTGCAAGCACACTACAAAGAATTCCTGTATACTTTTTACACAGATTCTTATTTTCTTTTCTCTCATTCTCTGCCTGCCCTGTTCTCTTCCTTAGTATCAGTGTACATATTCTTTTTAAACTCTATGTTGCAGACGTGATCTAAATATTTTAGTGTATGTTTCTTAAAACCAGGGAATTATATAATTGCAGTATAGTTATAAAAACCAGGAAATTAATAACAGCAACACATTGATACATTAGTATTATCTAATCTGCATTCTATTCAAATTTCACCATTTGTATTAATAGTGTTCTTTATAGAAAAAAAAAGATCTAAGTTCATGCATTGCATTCAGTTGTCGTGTTCCTTTAGTATCCTTTAAGCTAGACTAGTTCCTGAGGTGCCTTTTATGCTTCATGATATTGCTACTTTTAAGGAGTACCAGCCAGTTATTTTGTAGAAAGTCCCTCAATGTGGATTTGCCTATTTCCTCAATTAAACTTAGGTTATAGATTGTTGGCAGGAATACCACAGAAGTGTTGTGTTCTACTGAATGCATCATATCAGCAGGCATGTAATGCCTGTCTCTCTCATTACTGTGATGTTAACTTTGATCACTTGGTGAAGTGGTAGACACCACAGTGTTCAGTCTGCCACTTTTCCCCAATTCAGTGGGGGTTCTTTTCCTCTGCATTGAAAAGAATATTTTTGTGTGTGCCCATTCAGAAGGGCACCACATGCCAACAATGTAGTCATAATTTTTGGAAATAAAAAGGACTTTTGTAATTTTTTGTACTAGACTTGAAGCTTTACTGTAAGTTTGAGATTATTTCAAGTATGAAGCACTAAAATGACTTATAGATTATGTACACTTATATATCATGGCATTAATGTGAGTAACTGTTTTTGGGCATAATATATTAATCAGACAGGTTGGTTACTTTTACATTGGATGACTTATTTTATAATTTATAATTTTACGTTGATGTAACAGGGCCTGCACCCTAGAATAATAACTGAAGGATTTGAAGCTGCAAAGATAAAAGCACTTGAAGTTTTGGAGGAAGTTAAAGTGACAAAGGAGATGAAAAGAAAAATCCTCTTAGATGTAGCTAGAACATCATTACGAACTAAAGTTCATGCTGAACTGGCTGATGTGTTAACAGAGGTATGTTATTAAACTTTTGCATTCAGAATAAATACAGCCTAGCGCATGGTGATATTTTTATTTTTTCTGTAAGATAATCAAGGTTTGCATGTGGTTTTTTGGACATAAAATACGGAAGACAGACAGTTATTGTATAGGCCTAACTGTAGATTAGATTTGACTGGTGAGAACAGTATTTGTAATTTTCAGAAGTATCATACTAGGCCTTTTTTGTGTGTGTGTGTGACAGAGTCTCACTCTGTTGCCGAGGCTGGAGTGCAGTGGCATGATCTTGGCTTACTGCAATCTCCACCTCCCAGGTTCCAGCGATTCTCCTGCCTCAGCCTCCCAGCTAATGCCTGTAGCTGGGATTACAGGCATGTGCCACCATGCCCAACTAATGTTTGTATTTCTAGTAGAGAGCGGGTTTCACCATGTTGGTCAGGCTGGTCTCCAACTCCTGACCTCAAGTGATCCGCCCACCTTGGCCTCCCAAAGTGCTGGGATTACAGGTGTGAGCCACCGCGCCCGGCCTCATACTAGGTCTTTTTTTTTTTTTAATGTGACTTGATAGTTGGGAGAGGTTTCGCTGCCTGCAGATCATCTCCTGTGGAAGCTCTTGAATAGTATACTGGTCTTTTTAAACCTAGAGGTCCATATTTTATTATGTAAGGTGACACATGAGATAGTATTTTTAGCAGTGTACCTTGTAGATAAGGTTACCAATATAATGAAATGTGAGTGATGTGATATATTAATATATTAATATTCACATCTTGGAAATGTATATTTGTGTAGTTTATTTCTTTTACTTATTAATTTTTTTGAGACAGAGTCTTACTCTGTCACCCAGGCTGGAGTGTGGTGGCATGATCTTGGCTCGTTGCAACCCCCGTCTCCCAGGTTCAAGTGATTGTCCTACCTCAGGCTCCCAAGTAGCTGGGATTACAGGCACGTACCACCACGCCCAGCTAATTTCTGTATTTTTAGTAGAGATGGGGGTCTCACTATGTTACCAAAGCTTGTCTTGAACTCCTGACCTCAAATGATCCACCTGCCTGGGGCTTCCAAAGTGCTGGGATTACAGGCATGGGCCACCACATCTGGCCAGTGTTTTGTTTATTTCTAAAGATAGAATATATACTATATAGTCCGGGCATGGTGGCTCACGCTCGTAATCCCAGCAATTTAGGAGGCCAAGGTAGGGAGACCACCTGAGGTCAGGAGTTTGAGACCAACCTGGCCAACATGGTAAAATCCTGTCTCTACTCAAAATACATAAATTAGCTGGGCATGGTAGCAGGCATCTGTAATCCCAGCTACTTGGGAGGCTAAAGCAGGAGACTCACTCCGGGAGGGAGGGGGAGTTTGCAGTGAGCCGAGATTATGCCACTGCACTCTAGCCTGGGTGACAGAGTGAAACTTTGTCTCAAAAAAAAAAAAGAAAACCAAAAAAAAAAATGTGTTTTATATAAAGATAAGATTGGCTGTATATTTTGGGAAGGCTTTTATCAGGTGGCAATGATTTGATATCCTTATTGTTTCTCAGCTTTGTAGTTTCTGAAACTTGAATATATTTGTTTACCAGGAATGATAAATTCTTAGGAAACAAATTCATAAAACATTGACATACAAAGCAGAATATTATCTTAATAATTTACTTTGAGAACTACAAATGCCAAATGTACTGGAATACCTGAGTTGTTTCTGGTCGATTCTCCTTACCATTAAAAAAACCAACTTGGGAAATCAGCTTAAGATCAGACAATTTCTTGATGAGCAGAGTCAGAAGAAAGGCTCTGCTGTGTTTTTTGCTGTTAGAGTACTTAAATGGCTCAAAATCTTCATGCTGCTAGGGCACCCATTCTGTTTTAGAGTTACAGAAACACCGATATTCTCACTATCCAATGGCCTTTGTCTTATTTGTTATTTGCCTCTAAAATAAAATATGTTACCTAAAATTTGCCTAAAATATTAGGCAAAGTGTTCTAATATACCATTTTTTTCTGCTTTATGTATATTTTAGGGTAGTTATAACTTACCTCTTAATTTCTGCAGTTATTTATTATTTTTATATCATTTTCTGAGCTAAGCAATAAGGTGTGTTGTGCTATGCTTCTTAAATTGTATATCCCTGGTCATAGGTGTCAGAATAAATGAGATGTATCTTTTTGAAGTGTCAATTTTACTTTACAATTTTTGGGGAAAACATTATTTTTACATTGAGATAAACATATTATGGGATGACATGGAAACTTCATGATCAAACATGATACTTTAAAATTTCCTGTTATTATAGCCAGCAAATTGGAACTATTACTTTAGATTATATTTCCTTCTTTTCCATTAAGGTGCCCTTTGGTGGAAAAGTTTGGATAGTCTTGGTATGATAGAAAGAGTAGTCACTTGGCAGTTAAGGAGCCCTGAATTCTAGTCCTGGCCCTGTTACTAGCTGTTAGGTCTTATTTACAAACTGTAACTTTTTAAGGTCTTATCTCAGTTGCCTTGTGTATAAAATAAAAGGTTTTGACCTAACGATCTCTGAAGTTTCTTTAGACTCTAAAGTGTCTGCTGGCATTGATTATTATTAGTGTCCATAATAAAGTGGCACATATTGGTCTTGCCCTATGTTTTGAATCCTGAAGGCTTTTATCTCCTTAGTCTGGTGATAGATTGTTTGGGCCATTGGTTTATTTTAGTAGTCCAAATAACTTACTGTTCTCATTCACTTCTCTTTCAGGCTGTGGTGGATTCTGTTTTGGCTGTTAGAAGACCAGGTTACCCTATTGATCTCTTCATGGTAGAAATCATGGAGATGAAGCATAAATTAGGAACAGATACAAAGTAAATTACATAAGCTTTGACAACATATGGGTTCTAGAATTTTTTAAAGATATTCTTTTGTTAAATTTATTACTTTTATTCAACATAAATATATTCATTCAACATATATTAAGTCACTGCTCTGGGTGATGGGAATGAAGAGTAAACAGAACAGAATTTCTTTCCCAAAGAAGCTTATGTTTCTAATTTAAATAGAAAAAAAAATCATGTGTGTTATTTTATAGTGGACAGGGAAGGCCACTCTGATAAGAACCTAAAGAGCTAAGAGGTCTCTGAAGAAACAAGGCAGCTAGCCATGTGCACATCTGGAGCAGGAGGGTTCTAAGCAGAAGGAATGACCTCTGAAGAGGTCCTGAGGCAGAAGTGTGACTGGGTTGTTACAGTGTGCCTGGAGCACAGGGAGAGGAGGTGAGGCAAAAGGGGCCAGATTATGGAGTACCTTGTTGATTTTGGATTTACTGTTTTAAAACTTCGTATTATAGAAAATTGTGAACATATATAGAGAGAACAGAATAGGGAACTTCTACATACCTGTTAGCTATCTTTATCAATTTCCAATATATGAAGCAATCTTATTTCAACCATACCCCTCCCTCTTTCCCCCTGCCACCCTGGATTATTTTGAAGCAAATTCAGACATCATATACCACCTCTAAATATCATGTAATCCATAAAACATAAACCCCCTGCTTTTACCTAATACATCCACAAAACATGATAACACGTTAAAAATTAATAACTCATTAATACCATCACATTTCCAGTTTATAGTCTAATTTGTATAACAGTTGTCTCAGATTTTTTTCAGTTTTGTTTGGATTAAGATCTACACACAGTCTGTATACTGCACTTAGGTGATATCTCTTTTTAAGTCTCTGTTAATTTGTAGGTTCTTCCTTCCTCTCATTGTTTTTCACCTTGATAATTATTTTGGAAAAGGGAAGATTTTTTATTACTCATGCAATTTTCTTTTTTTCTTCTCTTATTTTTTTTTTGAGGTGGAGTCTCACTCTGTCCCCCAGGCTGGAGTGCAATGGCGTGATCTCAGCTCACTGCAGCCTCCACCTATTGGGTTCAAGTGATTTCCCTGCCTCAGCCTCCTGAGTAGCTGGGACTACAGGTGCGTGGCACCACGCCCGGCTATTTTTTTATATTTTAGTAGAGACAGGTTTCACCATGTTGGCCCGGCTGGTCTCGAACTCCTGACCTCGTGATCCACCTGCCTCCGCCGTCCAAAGTGCTAGGATTACAAGTGTGAGCCACCGCTCACGGCCCCACTCATGCAATTTTCTTAATGGCTATAGGACTAGTTAGGTTTTCTGCTTATTTTTTGAATCATTTTGGTAAGTAACGTTTTCTAAGAAATGTGTCCATTTTGGTTAACTCTGAAATTTTTGGTATAAAATGTTCATAAATATCCTTATAGGCATACAATTTTTATAAGGATCCTGTTTGCAGGATCTATAGTGGTATCACCATTTATTTCTGGTGTTATTTATGCCTTCCTTTCCTTTTTTTGATAATTTTTTCCCAGAGGTTTGTTTTTGTTTCACAGTGTCTTTCTCTTTATTATTAATTTGCTTTTTTGGAATTTTGTGGGGACTTTTTTGCTGCTTCTGTTTTATTGTGATAGCTACTTAGGTTATTAATTTTCAGTCTCCTGCTTTTGAATACAGTACTTAAAACCTTACATTTTTCTCGAAGTACTATTCAGCTGCATCCTTCAAGTTTTGATGTGTAATCTTATAATTTTTATTCAATTTAAAATATTTTCTAATTTCAACTAGAAGTGTGCTTCTTAACATGGGGAAATTTTAGTTATTACTGATACCTAGCTTAATTACGTTATGGTCAGAGAATATGCTCTATGAGATTTTTGCTCCTTTGAAATTTGTTGACACTTGCTTTATGGCTCAGTGTATAGTCAGCTTTTGTTATGTTTATGTTTCGTGTACTTGAAAAGAATGTATGCTGCAGTTGGTAGGTACAATTTTATATACATGTCCATTAAGATCAAGGTATCCTGTTAATCCTGTTGTTCAGAACTTCTATATCCTTATTGATGTTTTGACTGCTTATTCTGTCAATTACCGAGTGAAATGTATTAATATCTTTCAATATTATTGTGCACCTGTTTATATTTTACTTTAGTTTTGAGTAAACTGAATAAAACTGAATAAAAATTAGTTTTGAGAGTTTTGCTTTATGTATCTTGAGACAATCTTTTTAGATGCATAGTTTTTAAACTATTACATATTTCCTGGGGCATTGAACTTTTGTACTGATACGAAGCAACTTTTTTTTAGTAATATCTTTAAAAGTATAATGTATCTGATATTGATAATTATAATTAAAAAATCTTTACATGTTAAAAGCTGTTGTACCAGCTTGCCTGCCTGCCTGCCTGCCTTCCTTTCCTCCTTCCTTCCCTCCTTCCTTCCTTCCCTCCTTCCTTCCTTCCTTTCCCTCTCTCTTTCCTTCCTCCCTCCCTCCCTCTCTTCCTCCCTCCCTCCCTCCCTTTCCTTCCTTTCCTTTCTTTTTTTTGAGATAATGTTTCGCTCTTGTTGCCTAGGCTGGAGTGCAACGGTGTGATCTTGGCTCACCGCAACCTCTGCCTCCTGGGTTCAAGCGATTCTTCTGCCTCAGCCTCCCAAGTAGCTGGGATTATAGGCATGTGCCACCATGCCCAGCTAATTTTGTATTTTTTTTTTTTTTTTTTAGTGGAGACGGGGTTTCTCCATGTTGGTCCAGCTGGTCTTGAACTCCCGACCTCAGGTGATCCACCCACCTCTGCCTCCCAAAGTGCTGGGATTGTGGGCATGAGCCACCGTGCCTGGCTTTGCTTTGCTTTGCCTTGCCTTTTGCCTTTTTGCCTTTTGCCTTTGGCCTTTCCTTCCCTTTCCTTTTTTTTTTTTCTGATACAGGGTCTTACTCTGTCACCCAGGCTGGAGGGCAGTGGCACAATTATGACTCACTGCAGCCTTGACCACCTGGGCTCCAGTGATCCTCCCACCTTAGCCTCTTGAGTAGCTGGGACCACAGATATATGCCACCATGTCTGGCTAATTTTTGTATTTTGTGTCAAGATAGGATTATGCCATGTTGCCCAGGCTGGTCTCAAACTCCTGAGCTCAAGGGATCCACCACCTGCCTCGACCTCCCATAGTGCTGTGATTACAGCATGAGCCACCATGCCAGGTCCATCTGGGTTTTTTTTTTTTTTTTGAGTTGAAGTTTTGCTCTTGTTACCCAGGCTGGAGTGCAGTGGTGCGATCTTGGCTCACTGCAATCTCTGCCTCCTCTGGGTTCAAGTGATTCTCCTGCCTTAGCCTCCCAAGTAACTGGTATTACAGGCATGTGCCACCACACTCAGCTAATTTTGTATTTTTATCAGAGATGGGGTTTCACCATGTTGGTCAGGCTGGTCTCAAACTCTTGACCTCAAGTGATCCACCCTCCTCGGCCTCCCAAAGTGCTGGGATTATAGGCATGAGCCACTATGCCCAGCCCAGTTTTCTTTTAATTAGTATTTGCCTGTCATATCTTTGTGTATGTTTTTACTTTCACTGTTTCTCTCTTTACATGATTTTTGTGTCATATAGGTAGATTAAAATATTCAATCTGATAATCTTTATTAACAGGAGCATTTAATCCTTTATGTTTAATACAGTTATGGATATATTTGATTTAAAATTTACCATCTTAACAGTGGACTTTGGGGACCTGGGGGAAAGGGTGGGAGGATGATGAGGGATAAAAGACTGCACTTTGGGTACAGTGTACACTGCTCGGGTGATGGGTGCACCAAAATCTCAGAAATCACCACTAAAGAACTTATTTTATGTAACCAAACACCACGTGTTCCCCAAAAAGCTATTAAAATTTTAAAAAAAGCAAATTAAAAAGTTTGCCATCTTGTTTTATACTTTCTACTTATCCTTATTTATTTATTTTTTTCTTTTTTGAGACGGAGTGTCACTCTGTCACCAGGCTGGAGTGCAGTGGCTTGATCTCGGCTCACTGCAACTTCTGCCTCCCAGGTTCAAGTGATTCCCTCAGCCTCCCAAGTGGCTGGGACTACAGACATGCACCACCACGCCTAGCTAATTTTTTGTATTTTAGTAGAGATGGGGTTTCACCATGTTGGCCAGGCTGGTCTTGAACGCCTGACTTCAAGCAATCCACCTGCCTCGGCCTCCCAAAGTGCTGGGATTACAGGTGTGAACCACCGTGCCCAGCCATCTGTGTAGCTTTTTGCATCTCAGCCTTCCATTTGGGATTGCTTTTCTTCTGCCTAAAGTTCATCCTATAGATTTTCCTTAGTGATAGTTTGTTGGAGGTATACTTTCAGTTTTTCTTTGCCTGAAAATGCCTTTAGCTTTATTCTTTGATACTTTCATTGTGTGTTTACTAGGTTGGCAGTTAGTTTCTTTCAGCTGATTGAAGATATTGTTCTATTGTTTTCTAGCTTTCATTATTGCTGTACAGATATTAGCCATGAGTCCTTTATTTACCTAGGTGATTTTAAGATATTTGTCTTTGGTATTGTATACCTTTACTATGATGTAGCTAGGTATGGATTTCTTTTTGTTTATTCTGGTTGACATTTTCTGGGTTTTTGAGTGTTATTGTTTTTATGAGATTCTGGAAAATTTCCATCTATTATCTGTTTAAGCATTTGTTTTGTTCATCCCTTCTCCTTCTCCAACTAAATGTATGCTTGATGTTCTTAATTTAGTTTTTTATGTACTTTTTGTCTTGTTGTCTTTTGTGTTGCATTCTGGATAATTTCTAGTGATATATTTTGTTGTTTCCCAATTTTCTCTTAAACGATGTCTACTCTACTTTAAAACCCTTGATTTTTTCTACTTTAAAATCCCTTGATTTAAAAATAAACTTTCTAATGAAGTGTAATACACACTGAAAATGCAAGTATCATAACAATATGGCTTGATTAATTTTCTGACTATATCTGTGTAATCAGCACTCTTACAAGAAACAGAACTACTAGTACCTTAAAAGCCCCTCTTTTGCTCCCTTTCAGCCATATTTCTTCTAGAGTAATCTGAATTTCTACCACATAGATTGTTATATGTTTCGTACTTGTATAAGGAATCATAAGGTAGGTATTCTTTGTTTCTGACCTTTTTCATTTAGCATTGTTTGTGAGACTCATTTGTATTTCTGTGTGATTAGTAGATTGGTCATTCTCTTTGCTATTTAGTATTTTTTTGTGTTAATATACCACAGTTTATTCATTCTGCTATTGATTGGCATTTAGGTACTTTGCAGTTTTTGCCCATTATTAATAGTGCTGCTATAAACATTGTAATATTCTTTTATTAGACATATGGATATATGTCTGTTGTTTTCTTGAATTTTTTATATCTGTGTGTATATGTGTGGATATCCTTATTTACTATTTATAGAAGTTCTATTTGTTTCTTAAATCTGCCATGTTACTTTTTATGGTGTTCTATTCCTTGCAAATCTTTCCAAACTTGCCCTTTTTTCTTTCTTTAAACATATAGTTAATGTTTGATAATTATAATATCTAAAGTTTTGACTTGTCCCTTTCTGGTGTTTATTGTATTTTACTGGTTCTCACTCATCATGCTTTGTTTTCATATGTGCCATTCATTGTGCTTGAAAAAGGTATTGGTAGAAATAATTTGAGACCTAGAATGAAGCTGCCTTTCTGCAGAGAGGATTTGCATTTGCTGCCTCAAGGAGCTAGGGACTACTTTAAATTAAATTCACAGTTTGAGGTTTTTGGGAATATCCATTTGACTTGAATTCCAACTGTAAGTCCATGTGAGGGCTGATTATTTCTGGCTTCCTTCTGGATAATCATGAGTGTGTAGCCTTTGTGGTTCCAACTTAATGTGAAGAGAGTCTCCTGTAAGACACTCCACCTTGAATGAGCTCTGGGCTTTCTGTTTTCTTCTCATTGTGAAGACATTGAAACCAAACTTCAGATTTGCCTGGATTGTCAAATGACTTTAAGATAAAAGAACCTACTGTTCCTGCAGTTCTCTGCTTACCTTTTGGAGTTTCTGTTTTATTTCAGTTTTGGCCTAGTAATTATATACTATCTCATAGCTCTTCAATGTTGCTAAGGTTTTTTTGCTTTTAAGCCAGCATGTTTAGTTGTTTTTGATAGTAGGATTGATCTCAGTTAGCCTACTATTGCTAAGGATAACAAGTTCTTGATTTATATTTCAGAAGGTTATCTGTGGATTTTGCGTGGGGAATACATACAAAATGGCTGATTGGGAGGTAAAAGAGGGCCAAGGGCAGAAACCAGAGACCAATTAGGAATGTTGGTATAGTACAAGTGAGAAATGAAAATGGTTTGGATTAGGGTGTACTTAGAAGGAAAGGGCAATAGGATTTGTTGAGGGTTCAACATAGGACATGACAGAAACAGAGCAGTCAGGGATATCTCTTAGGCCTTTTCATGATCAGCAGAAAAAGTGGAGGTGCTGTTTCTTGGGATGGAGAAGACTAGGAGGAGCAGATTTGGGGAGATAAATCCAGAGTTCAGTTTGAGAATGTTATGTTTGAGATGCCTATTAGGCATCCATGTGGAGATGTTGAGTAGGAATTTGGAGAGATGTCTGGAGTTTAGAATAGAGGTCTGCCCTAGAAGTATGTATTTGAGAATCATTAGTGTATAAATGACTTAAAGCCATGAGTTAATGAGACCATCTGGGAAGTGAATGTAGTAAAGGAAGTTTAAAGCATGATCCCTGGGAAGTTGGATGTTTAGAGTTTGAGAATATGAGGTGGATTCAGCAAAAGGGATTGAGAAGGGGGCAGTCAATGAGGCATTAAAGCCAAGGGAGAGTGGTGCCCCAGAAGTCAAAAGAAGAAAGTATTGCAAGGAGACAATAATCAGCTGTGTCATATGCTGCTGAAAGTGTGAGTACATTGCTGTTACTGAGAGTTGAGAGTTGATTGTTATATTTGGAAAACATTTACTTTTTTAGTGGCTTTAATGAGAACTGATTGAATAAAGAGGTGGAAATAAAAGTCAGACTGAAGGTGGGCTCAAGAGAGAATGGTTACTGAGAGAAGTGTAGCTACAAAGGAGAACAGAGAAATGCGGCAGTAGCTAGAAAGGAATATGGGAATGGGGCTGAGGGAGAAGGATTTTTTGTATTAATGACAGGAATTGTTACTGCAAGTTTGTATGCTGGTAAGAATGGTCCTTTAGGTGAGAAGAATTGATGTGGGGGATTAGGGGACAGTGCAAGAACAGAGAAGGAAATGGAGTCCAGTACACAAGTAGAGAGGTTACCCATAGAGAGGAACATGGACAGCTCATTCATAGTAGAAGGAGGTTCAGGTTCAAGTGCAAGTGGATTGGTAGAAGTAGTAATGGGACAATGTTTCTATTTTCTCAAAGAAACAATGTCATTTCCTGACAGTAGGGAGGGAGGAAAGTGAAGAAGGCTTGAAAAGTGAGGAATGTTGAACATAGTGTTTTTGTTTCTTCCTAGATATGTTTACATTCTGTTAAGAGGTGGAGTAATCTAGTTAAAGTAAAATTTTGAAAACTTCCTTATAATTATGTTGAACTACTACAAAATATTTTTAAAATATATAACAAAAAGTCATTATAAAGGATTCATGAGTAGAAATTCGTCCCCTAAATGTTTTGTAAATGAATTTTATAAAGTTATAAAAATATTGACTCTTGAAAGATTATTTGGAAAACAGGAAGAAACACCTCCTTTCCAAATCATCTATATTCCTACTACCTATGCATAACCCCTACTCTTAGGTCCCTCCCATTGTTTTTCTTTTTAATGCCAAGTTGTTTGTTTTTAAAAAGAACAGTTATAGTCATGCTTCATATGCAATTTGTCATTCTATGCTTATCAGCTAGCCCTATACATATTTTTCCATGTTATTACATACTTTTTATAACCATCAAATAGTTGGGTCATTATTTGCTGAATAATACCCTATTGTTGGACATTTAGGTTAACAGTTTTTAGTTGTTCTATATAATCATTTTGAATAAATGTTCCTAAGAAACTCATTGTATACATACCTTTCATTACTTGATAAGCTGTGTCATATTTTTTAATCACATAACTTAGAAAATAATTCTGGCTTGACATTTTATTGTGACTTTATAGTCACACTGTGTTAAAGTAGATTCTCTTTCCTAATTTTACTAATTATATGTTAGGTTTAAAGTCAATGCATGGAGGTGGGTGAGGTGGCGTACTCCTTTAGTCCCAGCTACTTGGGAGGCTGAGGCAGGAGGATTGGATGTTGAGGCCAGCCTGGACATCATAACGAGACCCCCATCTCTGAAAACAAAAAACAAAAACATCAAAAACTGTTAAAATTGGTACAAGGAAACAATGTGTGTCCTGGAAGTATTGGTATAACTTTAATACTATAATGATAATTTTATACCAAATTTTAGAGTATATATTAAAAGTATGAAACATTAATATTTTTAATAGGTTGATCCAAGGATTAGTTTTGGATCATGGTGCCCGTCATCCAGATATGAAGAAGCGAGTAGAAGATGCATTTATCCTTATTTGCAACGTTTCACTAGAATATGAAAAAACGTACGTGTTACTTTCTCTTTATAACTTTTGAAATTTTTTTTCTAAAGGTGTTTTAAAATCTTTCTTTCCTTCCAGATATTTGGTGTAGACTATTTCTACCTTTTTTCCTTTTTTCTCCTGCCTTTACTAGCTGGTTTTTATTAATCTTTTAGAGAGGTGAGCTCTGGTTTCTTTTATAAGACTGCAGAAGAGAAAGAGAAATTGGTAAAAGCTGAAAGAAAATTTATTGAAGATAGAGTACAAAAAATAATAGACCTGAAAGACAAAGTCTGTGCTCAGTCCAATAAAGGATTTGTCATCATTAATCAAAAGGTGAGAAAGAAAGTTTAGATTTTAGTTATTTGTAAAAGTTCTTAAGCATTTCTTGAAGTGTGGTCTGTGGACCCCTAAGAATCCCTAAGACTTTTTCAGAGAGTTTGTGAGGTCAAAAACTATTTTCATAATAATAAATACACCTTTTACATTGTGTTGACATTTGCAATGATGCTGCAAAAGCAATCTGTAAAACTGCTGGCACTTTAGCACAGATCGAAGCAGTAGCACCAAGCTATATTAGTAGTCATTGCATTCTTTATTGCCATACCACCACACACTTGCAGTGAAAAAGAAAAGGCAGTATCATTTAAGAATGTCTTGATGAAATGGTAAAACTTATTAATTTTATTAAATTTTATCTTAAATATTCATCCTTTTATTATTATGTGTGACAAAATATGAAGTATGCATAAAGCACTCTTTTTTTTTTTTTTTTTTTTTTTTTTTTTTTGAGACAGGGTCTTGTTCTGTCATCCAGCTGGAGTGCAGTGGCACACTTACAGCTCACTACAGCCTTGACCTTCTGGGCTCAAGTGATCTTTCTGCCTCAGCTTCCCAAGTAGCCAGGACTACAGATGTGCATCACCATGCCTGGCTAATTTTTAAGTTTTTTCGTAGAGACTGGGTGTTGCCATGTTGTGCAGGCTGGTCTCAAGTGATCCTCTTGGCTTGGCCTCCTAAAGTGTTGGGATTATGGGGCTAGGAACTACAAAGCTCTTCTGTTGCATACAAAAATGTGATGGTTGTCTTGAAGGAAAGCACTTGTGTAATTGTTTGAATTGCAAGGTAAACTAAACACTTTTTCATGGAATGCCACTTTTACCTGGAAGAATGACTGACAGAAAAACTGTTGTTATCTAGATATAACTATTTGGTAGATTTCTCTCAAAAATGAATGAAGAAATTCTGTGACTTAAAACAACTGACAGTATTTGTTGCCAATAACATTTGAACTTTTAAACAAAAATTAGAATTTCGGAAAACTTGTATCTGCCATGTGAACTTGACAGCTTTCCAATACTTAAAAGACTTTCCTGATAATATTGGTGATATTAACAAAAGTGAGTTTTTGTTCACTGAGTTAGGCAAAGTTTCCACATGTATAACGTGACACAGTTTCTACATGTATAACATAACATGTTATACATGAAATGTGTTAACATGTGGAAACTTTGCCTAACTCAGTGAACTAATGCTATCTATCTACTCGACTAAAAATGCATGATTTTTATAAAATGATACCTGGATGAATAATCCATTCAGTGTGCAAGTTACACTAACGTGTTTTAATGTGAGATAGTGTGAAAAGTTCGTTGCTGTGGTTCCATAGTGAAACTAACCTTTGAGAAACTATTACTTGTTGAGTTTTGGTATAGTATCAAAGAAGAATTTCCATAGTTATCTGAAAAGGCTATTAAAATATTACTCCCTTTACAATATTTATCTGTGTGGGGCCAGATTTTCTTCATCAACTTGAACCAAAATAACATATCATTCCAAACTGAATACTGAATCAGATATGAGAATCCAGTTGTTTTCTATGAAAAACATTGAAGAGATTTGCAAAAATGTAAAGTAATGCCACTGCTAGCTCACTATATATATTTTTGTTTTCAAAAGTGTAGTAAATTTTCAGTTAAAATATTATGTATATTAACATGAAATGGGCTTATTATTTAAATGAATTAATAAATATTTTACAAGTTTATCAGTTTTTGTAATATGATAAATATTATAGATAGAGCTTACATAAGCAAAAGCTCTTTGGGTACTTAATAATTTTTAAGAGAATAAAGTAGTGCTGAGACCAAAAGGTTTGAGAAATACTGGTTTAAAACTTGTTTATAATTTTTATGTTAATTTGATTATAGGGAATTGATCCATTTTCCTTAGATACTCTTGCAAAACATGGAATAGTAGCTCTTCGCAGAGCAAAAAGAAGAAATATGGAAAGGTAAGCTTACAGGTAATTATATATCCTAAGTTTTTAACAGAGTAAATGGAAACTATCCCATGTGTTTTCCTTTTAGCTTATGTGTAAATGTTGTTGAACAAAACAGTGGCATAAAAAAATCCAAATTTTGTTTTTAGTTTCAGTAAATAATTGAACTGTCAAAAAGCAAGGTTGTTAACCTACTGCAGAACTTTGTTGAAGTATAAGGAAAGTTTTTATCTTTTTAAAACAGATTTTAAAAACAAAACAATACAACATAATATAGCATGATCTCACTTTTATATATGGAATCTAAAAAAGTTGAACTCATAGAAGTAGATAGTAGAATGGCAGTTACCAGGGGCTGGGGCAGTGGGAGGGGAAGGGCACTGGGGATATGTGGGTCAAAGGATACAAAATTTCAGTTAGTTAGGAAGAATAAATTCAAGAGATCTATTGTTCAACATGGCAACTATTGTTGTTAACAATATATTGTTCTTTTTAAAAATCTTTTGCAAACCCACCCAAGAATGCACAATGTGTTGGATTCTTGAAAAATGCAGAGTAGATTTTAAGTGTTCTTATCACAATAATGGCTAAATCAAGCCTCACATAGGCAATGCATATGTTTATTAGCTTGATTTAGCCATTCCACAGTGTATACATATTTAAAAACATCATCATGTTGAACTCGATGAATATAGACAATTTTATTGTCAATTAAAAACCCAAAACAATACAATACAGTAACAATGCAGTCTTCTGCATTAGATATCTTTTTTCCTCTAAGAAATTAGTATTTATATTTTCCATAATCAAGCTATGGTGACATATGTGTAATTTCAGACTCTCTCTTGCTTGTGGTGGAATGGCTGTGAATTCTTTTGAAGATCTCACTGTAGATTGCTTGGGACATGCTGGTCTTGTGTATGAGTATACGTTAGTGAGTATTTCTGTGAATAGTGGTTGTAAAGTGAATACTAAGCCCCCTTTTTTAAAAGAAAGATACTACTTGACCTTTTATTTCATGTTTTGTGTTTTAAGATCTAATTCACAGAACAGATTTTACAGTTTATTTACCTAAATGTTTGGTAAGAGTTCAGATATAACTTAACTCCCTTTAAACATATCTTTAGTTATGCTTGATAAGAAAAATTCGAATGAAGATTGTATTCTAGTATAAATTGTTGATTTTATAATGACATTAAATATTAAAGTTATGTATTTTTATGCCACCCATTAGGGTGAAGAAAAGTTCACTTTTATCGAGGAGTGTGTTAACCCTCACTCTGTTACCTTGTTGGTTAGAGGACCAAATAAGCATACTCTCACACAAATCAAGGATGCCATAAGAGATGGACTTCGTGCTATCAAAAATGCCATTGAAGATGGTAAGCTCTTTCTTGTGATTGATATGAACCTCACATATATGTGTGTATATATGTATATATATACACACACACACACCCCTATGTATATATACATATATTTTTAGACAGAGTCTCCCTCTGTTGCTCAGGCTTTAGTGCAGTGGTGTGATCTCAGCCCACTGCAACCTCCACCTCCCAAGTTCAGGCAATTCTTCTGCCTCAGCCTCCCAAGTAGCTGGGATTACAGGTGTGCACCACCACACCTGGCTAATTTTTTGTATTTTTAGTAGAGATAGGGTTTCCTCCATGTTGGCCAGGCTGATCTAGAACTCCTGGGCTCAAGTGGTTTGCCCTCCTTGGCCTCCCAAAGTGCTGAAATTACAGGTATGAGCCACCATGCCTGGCCTTTAATTTTTTTTTAATTTGATTTTTAAATTTTAATCTATTTATTTATTTTGAGACCAGGTTTTGGAACTGGCTAATTTTTGTATTTTTGGCAGAGATGAGGTTTCACCATGTTGCCAAGGTTGGTCCTGAACTCCTGGGCTCAAGGAATCCACTTGCCTTGGCCTCCCAGAGTGCTGGGATTACTGGCATGAGCCACTGCACCTGGCTGCAAACCATATATATATGTATATATATATATATATTTTTTTTCCCTCAAGACAGGGTCTTGCTCTGTCACCCAGGCTAGAGTACAGTGGTGCAATCATGGCTCACTGCAGCCTCAAACTCCTGTGCTCAAGTGATCCTCCCACCTCAGCTGGACGATAGGTGCATGCCACCACACCTGGCTAATTTTTGAATTTTTTTTGTAGAGATGAGATCCCTCTATGTTGCCCAGGCTGGTCTTGAACTCCTGGCCTCAAACAGGTTTCCCCTCTCAGCCTCCCAGAGTGCTGGGATTTGTAGGCATGAGCCACCACATTCAGCCCATGTTGAGCATCTTTTAATGTGTTTATTCGCCCTCCATATATCTTTGGTGAATTTTCTGTTTAAATCTTTTGCCCTTTTAAAAAATTGGATTGCTGGCCAAGCACAGTGTCTCCCACCTATAATTGCAGCACTTTGAGAGGCCAAGGTGGGAGGATTGCTTGAGCCCAGGAGTTAGAAACCAGCCTGGGCAACATAGCAAGACCATGACTCTACACACACACACAAATAGCCAGGCATGGTGGTCTGTACCTGTAGTTCCAGCTACTTAGGAGGCTGAGGCAGGAATATCACTTGAGTCCCAAGAGTTTGAGGTTACAGTAATGTAAGCTATGATTACACCACTGCACTCCAGCCTGCACGACAGAGCGAGACCCTGTTTCCAGGAAAAAAAAAAAAAAAAAGGAAAGAAAAAAAAATTGTGTTAGTTTTCTATTGTTGAGTTTGAGAGTTCTTTGTGTATATTTTGGGTACAAGTGCTTTTTCAGATATATGTTTGGCAAATTTTTCTCCTCTATGGCTTATTTTATTATTAACAGTGCCTTTCAAGGAGGAGTTCTTAATTTTGATGAAGTCTAATTTATTATTTTTATTCTCTCATGGATTATGCTTTTGATGTGGTATCTAAAAAATCTTTACCTAACCTAGGGTCACAAATATTTTTCTCTAAAAGTGTTGTAGTCTTATGTTTTACATTTAGGTCTGTGATTCATTTTAAGTTAATTTTTGTATATGGTACAAATATGGATACAAGTTCATTTTTTCATATAAAGGTATCAGATTATTTTAGTCTTATTTGGTGAAAAGACTTTCACCACTGAATTGCCTTTTCTCGTGTATAAAAAATCAGTTTTTCATATTTGTGTAGTTCTATCTCTGTGCTCTTTTTTCTGTTCTACTGATGCATTTGTCTATTTTAATGTTAATATGATATTGTCCTGACAACTGTAGCTTTATAATAAATTTTGAAATCAGTATTGTTAACTCTCATTTTTTTAAAAGTCATTTTGGTCATTCTAAGTCTTTGGCATTTCCATATGACTTCCATATGAATTTTAGAATCAGCTTGTCAGTTTCTACCAAAAAGACTGCTGCTGGGATTTTGATCAGAACTTTTTTTTTTAGAAAGGATCTTACTCTGTCACTCAGGCTGGAGTGCAGTGGCGTGATCATGGCTCACTGCAGACTCGACCTACTGAGTTCAAGTGACTCTCCCACCTTAGCTTCCCAAGTAGCTGGAACCACAAGCATGCACTACCATGCCTGGTTAATTTTTATTTTTATTTTTATTTTCTGTAGAGACAACGTCTCATTATGTTGTTGCCCAGACTGGTCTCAAACTCCTGGGCTCAAGCGATCCTCCCGCCTTGGCCTCCCAAAGTGCTGGGATTACAGGTGTGAGCCACTACACCCCGCTTGAATGGAATTTTATTAAATCTGTAGATCGATTTGGGGATAGTTGATATTTTAATAATGAGCCTTCTAACTCATGAATGTCATCTTATCTATTTATTTGACTCTTCTTGAATTTATCTCAGCAGTATTTCATAGTTCTTAGTATATGAACCTCACACACTTTTTTCCATATTTATCTCTATGTATTTCATTTATTTTGTTGCTATTGTGTATGTTATTTTTAAAATTTCAATTTCTGATTGTTATTTGCTAATATATAGAAATATATTTTATTTTTGTACATTGATCTTGAATTCTGCAACCTTGCTAAATCACAATTAGCTTTCTTATAGGCTTCATTGAATTGTTTATATAAGTGATTACGTTGTTTGCTAATACAGTTACTTTTTTCTTTCCAATATGGATATTTAAAAATTTTCCCCCTTATTTCATGGGCCAGAACCTCCAGTATAATGTTGACTGGAAATAATGAAAATGGACATCCTTTCCTCATTCCTCATCTTAGGGGGAAAGCATTTAATCTTTCTCCATTACGTATGATGTTAGCTGTAGGTTTTTACTAGGTTGAGGAAGTTCTCCCTTCTGCACCTAGTTTGCTGACAGTTTTTAATCAAGAATAAATGCCAGGCTGGGCGCGGTGGCTCATGCCTGTAATTTCAGCACTATGGGAGGCCGACGCGGGTGGATCACCTGAGGTCAGGAGTTTGAGACCAGCTTGGCCAACATGGTGAAACTCTGTCTCTACTAAAAATACAAACATTAGCTGGGCATGGTGGCAGGCACCTGCAATCTCAGTGTCTCGTGAGGCTGAGGCAGGAGAAT